>NW_015505447.1:1790311-1802164 GCF_001515645.1 Sinocyclocheilus grahami | reverse complement strand
GCACAGAGAATATAGCTCACACACACGCGCGCGCACACACACATATATATATATATATATATATATATATATATATATATATATATACTACCTCATCCATCACTTCATTATCCTAAACTAAAAGTGTGTGATGAAAGAATGAGTAAATCTATTGAACAAAACAGAGCACTTAAAAAAAAAGAGTGTACACCGACTTGCTCTGAATTACAGTGCAACAGTTTCCCTCCCTCACCTTGCAGTGAACTGTCTTTACTGAAGGAATGATGTGATGCATTATTTATCAGAGATTTATTATAAAACTTTCCTTTTCTGCATAGTGCAAAACATAGTTTCTTCCTTTCTGAATACATTCTATAGTTAAATCTAAATACAGCTAACCTAAATCTGTTTTATTTGTACTTAAACAATGAGTTTTAACCATACCCTGCCCCCCGGCTGAAAATAGTCTGCTCACTCATAACCTGACACCATCATTGTCCCTTTACTTCAGCAAGAGCTTAGTGGAACTTACTGTTAAAGACGCACATGAATGACTAATCACTATTACAAAAATGTGCTTTCATATACACATATCATTAATCCAAAGGTACGTCTAAAGAATGAAAAGAAAAAAATGATGTGAAAATCGGTGCTAGAGGAGAAGACCCTTTGTACACTATAGTTAAAATTTTAGACAAGACTAAATCTATGATTTTGGTATTAAGGTTAATTCCTAAATGCAAGCGTAGTTTACAAATATAAATGATTCCAGTATGTTGTTGTTTTTTTACGTAAAAAAATCAAGATACATTTTTTTTTTATATTATTATTGTATTTGTAGAACTAATCATTAAGGACTTCTAAAGTAAAGAATGCAGATGGATGCATGATGTGAAAATCTGTGATAGAGAACAACACCCTTGATATTAAGATTCATTCTTAAATGCAAGTTTAGTAGACAAATATAAATTATATATATATAAGATCAGAAATGATGACAATTATAATAAAATAAAAATGTATACTATTACATTTGACTAATAAACCTTATACTTACTTTTTACTAATAAAATAAGCCATTTGCTCTATGAATAGAGGCAACTGACGAGCCATAAAAGGAACAGTGCAGCTGGGGATGCAAGTAATGTAACACACACACACTCACACACACACACACACACCTGTGCCTGTCACAAACACAGCGGCTTTGTCTTATTATAGCCGAACCTCAGTTCTGTCCATTGGCGTCCATTCTTGTCTTTGTTGTGTCATATCTTCCAGCTCATTCTTTCCCAACGGAATGATCTAGTAACAGAAGGATGAAAACAACAGATGCACAAGAAAAAAGAAATATATAAGTGAAAGCTATCTGGAGTGAATGTATAGTTGCTGACGAGTTGCTTCAAATAGTGTTAATAATAAAATTAAACTGAATTTCAATCATGATAAGGTCCTGATAATTAACGTTACATCACTACATCATTACTACATCAGACACCAAACAGGACTTATGACTGTATTAGGTGAGCTATAATGAGTAAGTGGGCGGAGTTTATTAGAAACTGGGCATGGCCTGATGCCCCCAGATATAAATGCCCTCCCACTATCCCTGGCTGAGTTTGGTCTCTGTCCACTTTACTCCCTCTCTGTCCACGCTCCTTGCTTGACCAGCTCCTGTTCCTAAACCACTAGCCCTCACCTTCTCCACTGCCACTTTCAGTTTCTCGTACCGTGAGCCCTACTCACCAACGCCAAGATGGAGGCTGTCAAGAAGAAGATGCTGATGCTCAAGCTGGATAAGGAGAACGCTCTGGATCAGGCAGAACAAGCGGAGACCGACAAGAAAGCAGCAGAGGACAGAAGCAAACAGGTGAGGCGGAGGTGGAAAGGTCAAAGGTTGTGAAAACTAAAACTGATATTGACTAAATGGGATGAGTTGGAGATGCTTCATTTCAGTGCTGTTTAGGAAGAGTTTTTAATTTGGGGGACCAAATGTTGAATCATTTAAGATGTGGTTTGAATGCTTAATGCATCAAAGGCCCACTTTTTCATTCTGGACCAAAACAGATCTGAATATGAGACAAAGATATAAGTCATTTTACACTATGTAAATTTGTTGAAGGCATAGTCCACCCAAAAATGAAAATTCTGTCATTATTTACTCCCCTCATGTTGTTCCAAACCTGTATGACTTTCCTTCGAACAAACAGTTTCGGGTCCCATTGACTTCCATAGTATTTTTGAGATCTTGTTCTTGTTCCACAGAAGAAAGGGGAGTAAATGATGCTAGAAGTTTCACTTTTGATTGGACTATCCATTAAAGAATATAATGCACCTGGTCAATTCTGACAACTGTCCAAAGACCTTTCTTGGAAAATAAGCACCCACCACCAAGGCTTGATATGAGAAGTCTTAGATACTGATCCCAACACTAAGTAGCAGTTGCATGGCTGTGATCTGAAAGAATACAGGGCGGATAAACAGAGTCTTAGCAAGCGATGGAGAGGGGAGTTGCGGATAGGGCTGAGGATGTGTGAAAGTTTTGGATTGCCTGTGAGTGTATTTATATTCACATTTACACAAGGTATAGCTTTGGTAAGCTGCATATCTTAGCACATCACCAGAAGAAGGTGGGCAAAAAATCCCTGGAAAGTGTTGCTTTGTGCCAATTAAGGTAGAAGTGATGGGGCATGAGGGTATGTGTGAAGATGTATTATAGTGGATGATTTCATACCGATAATATTTCTCTCCCCCCTCCCTTTCTATCTCCTCCACTCTCATATTTCCTTTCTTTCTTTCTCTCTTTCTCCCAGCATGAGGATGAGCTGATTCAGATGCAGAAGAAACTGAAGGGAACTGAAGATGAGTTGGATAAATACTCAGAGGCCCTGAAGGACGCCCAGGAGAAACTGGAGATAGCTGAGAAGAAAGCTGCAGATGTGAGTGATTGACAATCACAAAGCATCAAAACACACACAAACACAAATGCAACTCTTAAAACTGCATCCCGGAATTCTTGTTGGTCCCACCCCTCCATTACTTTCATTCTCTCCATTCACTCCTCCACAGCTGACACTGTGTCACAACCCCCTTTTTTTGACTGTGGTGTCAACTAGCCAGACGAACTCATTTCTACCCTTAAATGTATTCATACTGTCATCTAAAATGCCTTGTCAACATGTTTTTTTTTCACAATTTTCACAATCTTTTTAGAGGCAGCATAAATGCAGTGTAATAACTGGCCTAAATATATATTATTAAAAAAACAACACTATATAAACATACATAACTACACAATCAAATATATATATTTAATTAATTTCACTACTGACAAAGAAAGCACATAATGTGTATCTTTACCCAATGTCGTACAGTATGACCAATCACGTTTAAGTTTCACAGTTAGGCTGTATGTGTTTGATTCACTGAAAAGAATCAACACATTAGAGTCATTCGTCTGAGAATTATAGCTAGATTCTACAATGGTTGCGCTGTATGTTGTTAATTCACTACAAAAACTTTTCAGGAGAATCATTCTTACAGAGTCAGACCACACTGGTTGGCCTACATGCTGTCGATTCACTAAAAAGAATCAAAAGCGTAATTTGTTTAAGAACCGTACTACACTGGTTAGCGCTGCATCCCCCCGAACCGGCTCATAAGAGTCATTCCTTCAAGAATTGGACTACACTGGTAGTGCTGACGTGCGTTGCAGCCTGGAATTAAACCACACCATGCTGGTTTCGTCTGGCCAGAGGAGAACTGGCCCCGTGACTGAGCCTGGTTTATACCAAGGTTTTGATGGGGTTTGGTTCTCCACTGTCGCCTTTGGGTTGCTTTGTTGGGGACACAATTTCTGGCAACATTGTTGACTTGACTACACAGACACTAATGGAACAGAACTGAATTGAGCTGGACGATGACATTACTGAATCAACAATGATCTGACTTAAACTGATAACCTGACTGTTTGTGCAACAGCAAGCGGCGCTCGCTCTAACGCCAATTCCGTCCATGTTTTCACTTCAGTAAATCAGTTTTGGTGAATATAAACAACGTGATTATTTTTCATGAGTCCAACATCCCGCCGCGCAAAAGACGTGATAATTAGGGAAGTCGTCTTTCACTATTGTAATCTTGATAAATAGAGAAAAACATTTTATAGTTAAGTAACTAAGAGCATAATTCTTAACCTTGGACCTTATTCTTGAAACACAAAATGACCAATAAAAAGGTGTCAAGCACCAAAAGCAGCCCATTAAATCTATAATTTAAGTTGCAAAAAACGCATTTTCATGCATACTAATATATATTGGGGTTTGGACAATCACCCCAAAAAGGTGACCGTCCCGTATTTTCATTTGCTGAAGTTGGCAACCCTATTTGGTAGTCAGACTACAGTGGTAGCTCTGCATGTTGTTGTTGATTCACTAAAAATAACCGGCTCATGACACTCATTTGTTTGGAAATTGCTAAACTGGTCGTGTTTGTTTTGCGCTGTGAATTCAGTAGCAATTTTGTGGTGACTCTAAAAAAACTGAACTCTTTTATATTTAAAATGTGGAGAGCCGTTAACTGAATGTCATTTAGTCCTGATATTAACCGAACTGGTTAATTCTGAATCAATCAGAATAAGTTCTTGGTTCCCAACTTATCCACACACGAGGTGACAAAAAGTGTGGGTGATATTGTGCATATATACTCTTGCCTGCAGTCCTCGGTGAGAAAATTACTACCTTGAGACTGCTGATTTAGCAGCAGGGCTGTAAATCAGTGTTTGCGAGAGGAACAATGAACATAAGAAAGAACCTTCCTGGCATGAACAGACTTTAACAGAACAGACTAGAGGTGTAAAGCTTTGTAAGTCTTGTATTTTTAGTATTCTTCTTGAATAGTCATGTTTGGAGTGTTTTTTTAAAAATACTAGCTTTTATCTCTAACATTTTTCAACGTGGACTTTAAAATCGACAACTATTTGCTAATGCTTTCATATATATATATATCTTATGCAACTCAAGAACTGATTCATTTCAAATAAGCAAAAGGCACTTCATTGTTAATCGCCATTGTGTAACTTGACTCCGTCTTTGACAGCTAAACTAAGACTGTGCCATCACGCTCAACTCTGTTACACCAAGTATGTCTATCTGTTGCCTGTCGTTGTCCCTTTGTTCTGGGCTCCGGATATAGCAGGCACACCTGTTGTCATAAAATTCGGCCTTTAGAAGATGAACTAAATACCATAGGCTTTGAAGTGTGTGTGTGTGTGTGTGTGTGTGTGTGTGTGTGTGTCTTAAATCAACCTAAACCAGGCTGTGAGATCATCTCTGACCTTACAGAGAGAGGGAGAGCAGAAAAAGATTTCATGTCAGTACTGTAGGGAGACACACTGTAATATAGCGAGGAGGATTTATTGTTTCGAATCTGGCAACCCCTAATCAGACAAGCAGCATGAGAACAGTAGCTCCAAACAGAGGGTGAGTGTGGGTTGCTCCATTACAGCTGTCATTTTGAAATCTATTTTCATCACAACCTTGACTCAAAACTTCACCACCAAGCTATCACTTACCTTGCTACCCCACACAGTTAAAAAGAGTTGGATTTAATGGTAATTTAGAGTACAATTAGTCACTCATCATCATGCAGTGCAAACTTGACAGACAGGCCGACTAGACACAGTGATCTGGTTTGAATCCGGGGGTGGATCCTTTAAATAGAGCTCAGAGCAAGCGGCCTAACAGTGTCCAGAGCAGTCATGGTGAAAATGTGAAAGGTTTGAGGATAGATACAACCTTTGCTCATAAATGTATACATACATCCATAAATGTAGAAATAGTAAGAACATTGTCATAGTTTCTTGAGTCTTTCAAATGCGTACAGCTGCTGCAGTGGGTCTTACCATGTTGATGTAAGTGAGCTTGCGTTTATGTGAGTGTGTCTTGAGGTCAGAATGTCAAACCATGCATCTCGTCACCTATGACCTATAGCATCAACAGGCCATTAGAGACATAAGCTTTAGTTTTTAAAGATATAAAATCTCTGCTGCCGAAAAGAGTTAAAATGCTCAGTTTTGTTTCTTTTATCTCTTGTCTCTTATCACAGATTATATATATATATATTTAAAATAATATATCACATATCAGTTTCATAATAACATACTAAGCAGTGCAACTGTTTTCAACTTTAATAAGAAATGTTTCTTAAGTATCAAATCAGCATATTAGAATGATTTCTAAAGGATTGTTTGACATTGAAGACTGGAGTAATGGCTGCTGAAAATTCAGTTTTGCTATCACAGGAATAAATAAAAATATCTTCAACGTATAAAACAGTTATTTTCAATTGTAAAAATAGTTCACAATATTACGGTTTTACTGTATTTTTCAATCAAATAAATGCAGCCTTTGTGAGCATAAGAAACTTATTTCAAAGACATTAAAAAAAATCTTATAACCCCAAACATTTTCCCCCCTCAGTTTATATATAGAAAATGAGAAGCAAGCAAAATGTCAATAATTTATAGCTGAAAAAGTAGAAAATGATTTTATGAGTGGGGCTGTTGTGACAATCTAGATCACCTGGCGCCATCATCTGGTGAGATGGTGGCAACATATGATAAAGGTCCCAAGTTATAAATGGAGTCTGGAAATTGTTCCACATTAGGGAAGGGAGGCCGGAAAGGTGAAACAGGAAATGATGATGCAATATGATTTTGCAGTGCTTGTCTACAACAGAATGATTCAGGATCAGTCAACATTCCTTTACCTTTAACATTGTTCTGAGGCTAAACCGTTAAGGTCTGTCAATATTAAAAGTCTTTGTAGAAATAATTACAAAATGAACATATAAAACCATAGCCTTGGGTATTCTTTGAACAGTGTTCAGCAGGACATAGTGTACGGATACTAGAAAGATTGCACAGACAGACAACAGACAGCATTACTATAGTCTTGTTCAGTTTTGCCCAGACCTGTGAATTCAGCTTGTTCACTGGATTCTTTTTTATGACCTCATGTAATCCTGTGGGTAAATTCTATAATGGAATCTCTCAGTAGACTTAAATCCAAATCACAATGTCAGACTATTTAATTTAACGGAAAGATACAATTACACATTGTTTAAATCTCTCAATTGCATAGGTGCTCCTTGAAGGTTATTAAAAAAATCATTTTAGTTATAACACAACTTAACTCAACACAATTCAACATAACACAACATAAACAATCTATAGATAATAACTATGGCAGACCTATATACTAGAGATCGACCAACATTTTTACTACCAATAATGATTATTTTTGTTTATATACCTAT
Source organism: Sinocyclocheilus grahami (assembly GCF_001515645.1). NCBI lineage: Eukaryota > Metazoa > Chordata > Actinopteri > Cypriniformes > Cyprinidae > Sinocyclocheilus > Sinocyclocheilus grahami. Next base: position 1,794,871 of record NW_015505447.1, on the reverse strand, counting down.
ATGTAGCAGAAGAAATCTTGTTTATTTATTTATATCTACTTCTTTTACACAATAAGTAAATAATCATTAGACTACAACAATACAAACATAACATCATAATAATAATAATAAAATAGAAAATGTAAGTATTTAAATGTAATAACTGATATTATGTGTAATCAATGTAATAATAATAATTAATATTATTATGGTATGAATATTGTTTAAAAACTAAAATATAAATCACACCAATCGGTCTGTTTCTATAACAGGCAGGCCAACAACAGATTTATAAGTGTCCACACGTTATCTCTCCAATGTGGCCTTCTGACACACACGTTGACACATGAAAATATATGAATGTGATTTTGTCATTACTCAGACTGCAATAAGAAACTGAATCAGGGTTTGTTTGCTCAAAAGCACAGGAACTTACTGTGACACCATCAATGGAATTACACGTAACGACAAGTAAAGGATTTGTAACGCGCCTTGTTCTCGTTTACAGCCTAAATATGCCAGACATGATTCAGTGGATGGTGGTTCTGAAGGATTACAAATGACACATAAGACTAAAACACATTATTTTAATTGTTAAAAAGCAGCAAAATGTAATAATGGATCATTTCATAATGATATACATAACTGATTGTGTAACATTAATTTGCTGTTGTGGCCCCTTTGGCTGCTTTGATGTATAATATTCAGTAATATCCCAGATTTGATTGCACTGACAACTTTACACACCCTGTAAAAAAAAAATCTGTAAAATTTATGGTAAAAAACCGGCAGCTGTGGTTGCCGGAATTTTACCGTAAATGATACGGTAGCAACGTTTTAGGTTTTACGGTTTTAACTTAAATTTACAGTTAAATACTGTAATTTCATTAACTGATATAATGTTAATATACCAACCTTACTGAAATCTGTTTTGTACCTTTGTAATACACTGATAACCACCAAATGCAGGTGGTGATGAGAAAGTCACATGATGAACCAAAGCCCATCACAAGCAGCTTTTAAATAATAACATTTATAGAAGGTGCACAGTTTCATTCACACAAACACTAAACACCATCATGGTAACACACATGAAACTGAAATAATGCAATAAACATTCATTTAACAACATTAGGTGTAACACACAACCCTAATATACAAAACCGATAAGAAAAAACTAAGAAGAAACATCAAATTTGAAATGTAACGCAGGGAATTGTGGGAAGCGTGCCAGGGAGCAGGTGAGTGTATCAATGCATCCACAGCGACACTTGTATTCACGTAAAACCGTCTCATTTCTCGATACAATCGCTATGTTGTATCATATGCGTTTTTCTGCGGAGGTCGTGCGTTTTTACTTTCACGCCCAGATTTAACAAACTTTACGAAGAATTATGTGACTGAAACTCTGTTAAACTTATTTCGATATCTAATAAACATTAAGTATGCGCTTAGAGTGGTCTGTGACAACGATTTGTTCATTCTAGACCATCAAGTCTAAGAAAAGATGGGCCGGTTAGATGGTTATTGCAAAACCTACAAGCTAATGCGCACACTGGTTCATCTTCATTTAAGATTTTCATTTGTACCCGCGTATATATTTCATAAGAGAAATGCAAAAACCCAGAGTGAGATGTGTTGGCGTATATAGATACAAAAAGCATGCGATGACATGTCACTCTGTGTGCTCAGATGTGCTAACCTCAGATGGTTTTTAGCTCATCCTACTAGTCTCACATTGTTTGCTGGATTTTTGTGGGTGAGGCCTAAAGGAAGTAACAAAATAGATCCCGCTGAATCACTCATTCTCAGTTTCATTTGTGTCATTTTGTTCAAATAGTGCTTTTCGCTCGAGCACGGTAACATCTGGGTCATCAGGTGCTCAATCGCCACTTTTGAGTTGTTCACGCATGTTACTTGGGCTTTTAGCAGCCTATTTTAACCTTTGGCAACTTTTGTGAATTTTAATTGAATTAGACATTTGTCTAGGTTGCTTTTTTTGTGTGTGTGCTTGAAGTCGCTTATCACTCAACCATGCCTTCCGTCTGATTGGCATTGCTTGATATGAACTCACCCGCAGACTTCAGATTCCTCAGTCCTTATTAGGAGCGAAACTCCAGTGTTTGTTAGCGGTGTCGTCATATCCGCAAGCTTTGCTCGAGCGCTGTTTCTCAGCTGACGGGGCGCGGGCCGCGCGGTTGTTAACCTGTTTTTGAGCTTCGAGCCCACCGAGTTTCAGTGGTCTTAGACCGTTGACGTTACTGTATTAACCACGTAAATCTTCAGTATTGTTAAAAATGTGACTTTATTTCAATAAACGTGCAGAAGTGCCCCTCCTTATTCAGTTGCACTAATGAATGAAAGGCACGATCGCTTCCTATACAAAAACTTCCTCAGGATTTGTAGTTTCTGACACAGTAGAAGCTATTTTCGATATTGCTGCTAGAATGAAAATCTTGTAAGTGATTCCTCTTGAAATAATTTCAGAATCTTGAAAGATTCTGACATCTGTTTGAAAGAGTTTAGGTACATATTAACTAGATAAGACTGGGGCCCCAAGAGCCCATTCCTGTGATGTTTTTGGTTGTTATATGGTTGCTAGGGTGTAGTATCTGGTTGCTAGGGCGTGGCTAGGAAGTTGCAATGGTGTTGTGAGTGACTGCCTGCTATCTGAGTCAAAAAAGCCCACTACTAAGTCTCTACAATATTGTGATGCAGAGATATCCATTTCCTTTATGTCTGAGGGATTTTTGCCTGTTTTTTCGTCCACTGGGTGAACATCAGAAAGTCATAAGCACACCTTTCTTCAGTAAGCAACATTTGAGGCATCATTAATGTCCATAACTCAGTGTGACATGTTCCATGCTGAAATTTGGTTTGGACCAATGATTTAAATAATCCCTTTCCTTAGTCAGAGCATTATTAATACTGACGCCTTGCTAAAAAAAATTGAGTCACTGTGTACGCTCACTCATCACAAAATAATTGCCCATTGCAAACATAGTGGTGCCACTCTTCTCAAGCAGAAGCTCCCAAATGATTCCACCACATGAAGTTTTTCCTGTCTCATTGGTTCCAGTTTCCAGTCTTGACTCCATGTTTGTCTCCAGGTTGTCTTGGCTCGTCGAGATTATCCCAGTGTTTTACCATCCTCATGTTCCTTATCTCACATCACTTCATGCTCCCTTGAAGTTCAGTGGAATATTGTATCCGCACTAATCTCCTGTTATTTATGTCATGTTTGCTTTGTAGGCTGAAGCAGAGGTGGCCTCTCTGAACAGGCGTATCCAGCTTGTTGAGGAAGAGTTGGATCGTGCACAGGAGAGATTGGCCACAGCCCTGCAGAAGCTGGAGGAAGCTGAGAAGGCCGCAGATGAGAGCGAGAGGTACGTTCGCCTAGTCAGGCAAACGCATTCAGAGTGATGCTCATTCATCCCACCCTAACTTGCCCTACTTCCATTTAATTCAATCTCTCCATGGAATAGAGGGATGAAGGTGATTGAGAACAGGGCTCTGAAGGATGAGGAGAAGATGGAGCTCCAGGAGATCCAACTCAAGGAGGCCAAGCACATTGCTGAGGAGGCCGACCGCAAATATGAGGAGGTAATTTAACCAGTGTTATTTCAGTATTATTTATATAGTATTGTAATATTTATTATTTTGAAATAAGCTTTTATTATTGTATTGTATTTTTTATTTAAATTTAGTTTTTCATCTAAGTATTTTAATTTATTTCAGTTCATGAAAACATTTTTTTTAATGGTTGTACCTTTAGTGAACAATAGCAATAATTTTAACCACACCATTTTGCTCAAAGTTTGATTTAATGTTGCATAAACATGTTTTTTTAAGTACCGATCATTCAATAAAATGGAAAAAATGTCATGACCAGGAAGTATTGATGTGTGTTACAGGTGGCACGTAAGCTGGTGATCGTTGAGGGAGAGTTGGAGCGCACAGAGGAGAGAGCAGAGCTTGCTGAGAGGTTAATTTCGAATTCAAAATCAAAATATTTAATTTAGTTTTTCATCTAAGTATTTTAATTTATTTCAGTTCATGAAAAAAAAAAATTTTAATGGTTGTACCTTTAGTGAACAATAGCAATAATTTTAACCACACCATTTTGCTCAAAGTTTGATTTAATGTTGCATAAACATGTTTTAAGTACCGATCATTCAATAAAATGGAAAAAATGTCATGACCAGGAAGTATTGATGTGTGTTACAGGTGGCACGTAAGCTGGTGATCGTTGAGGGAGAGTTGGAGCGCACAGAGGAGAGAGCAGAGCTTGCTGAGAGGTTAATTTCGAATTCAAAATCAAAATATACGCACATTTAAATCAAACACATTTACTTTGAGTACAGACCACACATACTGTCCTCTTTAGCTCATATTTTTTCTTAGTGTCCATTTATTCCTATTAAAACTTAAATTCATTGTTTTATCAGTGTGAGAAAATGGCTAATTTTGCATGACAATAGGAATGCTCTATCATAACCATAATCCTTCTGTGTGTGTGTGTGTGAGAGAGAGAGAGACACTGTGTGTGAGAGAGACTGTGTGTGTGTGTGTGTGTGTGTG
>NW_015505447.1:1788378-1790288 GCF_001515645.1 Sinocyclocheilus grahami | reverse complement strand
TTTTAAGTACCGATCATTCAATAAAATGGAAAAAATGTCATGACCAGGAAGTATTGATGTGTGTTACAGGTGGCACGTAAGCTGGTGATCGTTGAGGGAGAGTTGGAGCGCACAGAGGAGAGAGCAGAGCTTGCTGAGAGGTTAATTTCGAATTCAAAATCAAAATATACGCACATTTAAATCAAACACATTTACTTTGAGTACAGACCACACATACTGTCCTCTTTAGCTCATATTTTTTCTTAGTGTCCATTTATTCCTATTAAAACTTAAATTCATTGTTTTATCAGTGTGAGAAAATGGCTAATTTTGCATGACAATAGGAATGCTCTATCATAACTATAATCCTTCTGTGTGTGTGTGTGTGAGAGAGACTGTGTGTGTGTGTGTGAGAGAGAGAGAGAGACACTGTGTGTGAGAGAGACTGTGTGTGTGTGTGTGTGTGTGTGAGTGATTTCATGGGCTTGACTCCATCTTAAATTCATATGTCCCCTCCCTTCTCATTTGTGTTTGGGCATGTGTGACCTTTGACCTGACATACCTTCCCCTCCCCACTCAAACTAACAGCAATGTCAAGCAGATGGAGGAGGAGTTGAGAGCTCTTGACCAGACACTGAAGTCTCTGCAGGCCTCAGAAGAGAAGGTATATATGCTAGTTGCAAAATTCTGTGTCTATATGTCGGACGTTATGTGGCCGCTTATGTGTTTGTTGGAGAAGTGGGGCATACAGACAATTGGGAGAATGTTGTTTTCTAGCTGGATCTGGATTTTGAATACCTGAGTGAAAGTGAGCAAGTGAATTAGCAAGGAAAAAGAAAAGAGCATAAAACAGGACTCCTCCTATGTCGGACGTTATGTGGCCGCTTATGTGTTTGTTGGAGACGTGGGGCATACAGACAATTGGGAGAATGTTGTTTTCTAGCTGGATCTGGATTTTGAATACCTGAGTGAAAGTGAGCAAGTGAATTAGCAAGGAAAAAGAAAAGAGCATAAAACAGGACTCCTCCTTCCAGCACTGGTCGTTTTTAATCTACCTGGTTTATCTTTCCACCCTATCCCTTAGTCTTTCCACCTTCCTTCCACTCATCTAGCCACCCACTTCCAGATATCATTCTTTCGTAAACCGCATGAGTCGTGTTTACTTGAAAGTGGCATGATGTGCATGTTTGTGTAACACGCTTCAGTCACTGTGCATTTTTGTGTCTCATCTGCTTAAATGTTCATGTTCCACAACAAACTGCTTAGAACAGCTCATGACAGCTTTCAGTTTTAGAATCACATTAGTTTTGCTTCCTTGACACTTCAAATCTGCTCACGCCACTAGGGTGAGGGTTACTAGATGTTCCCTATGTGCAATAGGCAGTAGGTTCAAAACAAAGCACTTTTGGCATGGGACAACAACATAAATACTTTTATAGTTTTTAAATAAAAATGTACATTTACTCATGTTGTTTGAAACTCTTATGATTTTATTTCTTCCGTGAAACTCAATAGATATTTTGCAGATTTTTCAGTTTTTCATATATTGACAGCGAATGCTGATGAGAGCCGACTAGCTCCAAAAATGGCAAAATACCACTAAAGTGTTTAATACAATGTGCACTATATTCTTGGAATCCTCTGAAGCCATATGATTGTATTGAGTGAGGAACAGCCTTTAAATTATTTGCTTAAAGTCAACATTTACATTTTTGGAAGTTAAGATTAAAAATAAAAACATTTTTGGTAAGATTGTGTTTTTAAAAGAAGTCTCTTATGTTCACCACGGATGCATTTATTTAATCAGAAAATTATATTGGTGTGTATATATATATATATATATATATTAGTACAGACCACAAAGTGAACAAAAGTGACAGTTTTTTTTTTTTTTTTTTTTTTTCAGTTTTTTCTTTTTTGGGCAGGGGCAA
>NW_015505447.1:1768375-1788062 GCF_001515645.1 Sinocyclocheilus grahami | reverse complement strand
ATATATATATATATATATATATATATATATATATATATATATATATATATATATATATATATATATATTTTAGTACAGACCACAAAGTGAACAAAAGTGACAGTCTTTTTTTTCTTTCAGTTCTTCATTGTATGGTCATGTGCAAGCAGGGCTGTGAAATATCATATTTATTTGTGTTTTCAGAAGAAAGTGATATTGGTTTTAAATGACATGGGGTCTAGTAAATGTCAGTTTTTATTTTTGAGTGTCCCTCACAAAACAATCATTTAAGGCCTCTCTTCTACTGTTCATGTGTTTAACATCATCTCTATTACTCTGCCACTGCTGCTGGCTTGTCTTCATGTCTTTCCTTTGCCCTGTGCCCCTTTCTTTTCTGCTTCCTCCAAAATCAAAACGGCTACTCTGTATATAGCAAATGTGCTGAGCTGGAGGAGGAGCTGAAAAATGTCACCAACAATCTTAAGAGTTTGGAGGCCCAGGCTGAGAAGGTAGGGAGCGTGCGTGCGTGCGCGTGTGTGTGTGTGTGTGTGTTTCCTTCTGCACGATCTCTGATTGGTTGCAGTGTTCGTCCCTTTTTTAACCCTCAAAGGAACTCTAATTCAGTCCCCACAAATGTGCCTTGCAAATTGCCTTCCAGGCAATCAATCAAATATAGGCTTCCTAATTACCAAACCAGTGATCTAACTGGTCATGTGAGCATAACATGAACGCCCTCATTTACAAGTGCCCTTTTGTCTGGTGTACAACTGTATATCATCATCCGAAGCAAAAGGCCACATATGTCAGACCAGATTACAGTGGTAGACCATTACATCAAGAAAAAGCTGTAATTGGCCACAGGGGTAACAGTGAAGACCCCCCTCTCATTTTCCATATCACCATTAGATGAGATGTTATTCAGCATGCCTGAAGCACTGTTGCGTAATGAAATTAATGAAGTGCCACCATTTTGGTCCCTTACAGAATCAAGCGCAACCGGTCTCGGAAGCCTTTAGATTAAGAAAGCAGAAGTGATGCTAATGAATGCTGTGTTGCATGTGATTAGCTTTTGACAGAAACACCCATTCATTTGCATGTGATTCTGCGGCATGCTGTGTGTGTTACAGTACAATAGAATTTTAGATGGAATCCTATTATTGGATCTCATTTATTTTCCTAATCAAAGCTGTTGTTTGTTGCACTTTATGGTTTGCATAAGTAGTGGTGTTGGTTTAACTATAGAAGTCCACAGCCTATAAAAAGTCTACTACTACTTTTTTCCCCCAATATATACAATTCCTCCTTGAATTCTGGCTGTTTTTCCCTTTCTATCGTACCTGGTGTTTTGTTGATGTTGCGGCTGCATTCCTGTGCACATATCCTGATGTGTTTAAAGCTCTGGCAGCACACAGCAGCAATCTTAGCCATCGTGTCACAAGCCTTGCACAACAGCAGCAGGCCAGAACTCAGCCAGCTTGCATAGAAACTTTGAGGAAAAGAGGGGAAAAACATGCCTCATAATGTCAAAACAGACCGCTGCGCTACTTTTCACCTCAAGAGCTGTTGTAGAAACATGTCAGCATTAAAGTGTCATGAAATTGGTTGTCTATTTGAAGGGTGCCAAACTCGCAGAGTGTGTGCATGCGGAGTTGTAAGATTCTCATAAGACCCCACCTCAACTTATTTTCCTATTTCCCTACAGTATTCCCAGAAGGAAGACAAGTATGAGGAAGAAATCAAGATCCTCACTGATAAGCTGAAGGAGGTGAGATGATTTCACATGGTGATTTGGTTTCTATTAGGGCGGCCAAAGTTAATGTTAACTTGTGCATTAAATGTATATAGTTTCTTACATTTGTCCTCATTCTGTTCAGTGACTGGTAAGACCTGCACTAGCACAGATTTCCTGCACACGCAACAATCCCATAATCATGTATCAGTAAATGGAGAAATGAGTTACTAGGGCTTCCTCATTTTTAAGTCACTTTGATTGAAAACATCTGTTACATTTACAGTTAGCAGATCCAAAGTGAAGAGGAACAAAAGCAAGTCAAGGAGCCAACAATATTTGTAATATACAATTCCAGGTTTATTTGACCTAGATTAAACCAAGTGTAATTCCAGTAATCTTAGTTTTTGTCCTAATAGGATCTGTATGTAGGCCTGTCACAAAAACAACTTTTTGTTGTGCGATATATTGCCCCAGAAATAATTGCGATAAACAATATTATTGTCATTTTAAGACCATTTTATGCTACTGAATATATAATCATAATATAAAAGCATAATAATGCAAGAAGGCCAACACACTTTAAAATGGCAAACTTTTCATTCTTAAGAATATTTTGATCATGGAAATTAAGTATCAAAATATTAGATACATGAAAAAAATTGTAAATAAACATTTTCTAACAAAAAGTGCAAAGTAACAAGTAGAAAAAAATAAAAATTCAAAAATAGCTTGTATGGAGATTTTTGCCCTCATTTACAAGTGCCCTTTTGTCTGGTGTACAACTGTATATCATCATCCGAAGCAAAAGGCCACATATGTCAGACCAGATTACAGTGGTAGACCATTACATCAAGAAAAAGCTGTAATTGGCCACAGGGGTAACAGTGAAGACCCCCCTCTCCATATCACCATTAGATGAGATGTTATTCAGCATGCCTGAAGCACTGTTGCGTAATGAAATTAATGAAGTGCCACCATTTTGGTCCCTTACAGAATCAAGCGCAACCGGTCTCGGAAGCCTTTAGATTAAGAAAGCAGAAGTGATGCTAATGAATGCTGTGTTGCATGTGATTAGCTTTTGACAGAAACACCCATTCATTTGCATGTGATTCTGCGGCATGCTGTGTGTGTTACAGTACAATAGAATTTTAGATGGAATCCTATTATTGGATCTCATTTATTTTCCTAATCAAAGCTGTTGTTTGTTGCACTTTATGGTTTGCATAAGTAGTGGTTGAATATATAATCATAATATAAAAGCATAATAATGCAAGAAGGCCAACACACTTTAAAATGGCAAACTTTTCATTCTTAAGAATATTTTGATCATGGAAATTAAGTATCAAAATATTAGATACATGAAAAAAATTGTAAATAAACATTTTCTAACAAACAGTGCAAAGTAGCAAGTAGAAAAAAATAAAAATTCAAAAATAGCTTGTATGGAGATTTTTCCATCTACAGATTTTTCCTGGACCTTCTTTTCTCTGTAAATTAAGGGTGCACACTATTGCTGAAAAACACAATCCCTACTTAGCAGTCAGATGTCTGTATGCACAAAGGCACAGATCCCCTAAACAAGGCCATATCTGCCGATGAAATGTTTTTTTGAAGAAGCATTTTTAAAATTTGAACTAGCACCAACTACACCACGTTATGTACGAGAAGCTGCAAAAGACACAGGCGCAAGTGGAGTGCAAAAAGCAAGGTGACATTAATTTTTATGTAAATATAATGGGTAATATATTGCGTTGCCAAAAATGATTGAGGTCATGTACATATATTGTGCGATAAGTCGATGTATTGATTATTGCGACAGGCCTATTTGTATGCATGTTCTAGGCAACAACTAACAAAAATGCAAAAATGTCTTAATCAAGTTTCAAACACTTCCATCGTTCAACAAACTGGTAGTCCTGTCCCAAACTCATGCCGCTGGTTATGTTACACCCATTTAAGCCACTCTTCACCATTATGAAATGTAACATTTTACCTTTGACATTTTCGATCAATTAGGGTAACTATAAATATCATTAGGTTTATTGTGATTTACTTTTTTCTTTTTTTTTTCTTTTTTTTTTTTATAAATGGATTTTAATGATTTTTATTAATGTTGAGTAACTTTTCAGTTTTATTTTGATTTATTATGCAGATTTTTGCTCATAGTTTGATCACGTCTTTCTCTGCTAGGCTGAGACCCGTGCTGAATTTGCTGAGAGGTCTGTGGCCAAACTGGAGAAAACCATTGATGATTTGGAAGGTATGATTGTGTCATTCTCTTGAACACTTTTTCCTTTCATTAGCTATAATATGATCCTGTTTTTATACTGGTTGTACTCTATTCATAGCATTATCTCCCTGTCCTTTTCCTGTCCGCTTTGACATTTTAATCTTTATTTGCTGTTTTTTCCTATTTTCTTTTATCTTTCCTTCATACTCTCTCCCTCGTCTGACTTTTTCCTTCCTCTCTGCTCTGTCTTTCTTTCCTTGTGTGTGACCAGATGAGCTTTACGCTCAGAAACTCAAGTATAAGGCCATTAGTGAGGAGCTGGATCATGCCCTCAACGACATGACCTCTATGTAAATACAGGCTTGTGCATGTGTGTGAAGCTCTGCTACTTACGGTTTGCTGTTGCTAGGTCAGCTGAGTTTTGCCACTATGGTGGATTTTGAGTCTCGTGACTGAATTGGTTACCTAACCTTGAGCTTCATGACCTCTGATTGTATACTTTTACTATACAGTATAAAGCTCAGTCGCAAAGATTTAATAGTTGACAGGAGCCATCTTTTCACAGTTTCTTTTGAACTGCTTTGAGTCTGTGTGAATGATGTCATGACTTGGGCAATTACTATAGTGTGATTCTAATTTCTAACTTATATGCACCTGTCAAGTTACTAATATGCTAACAGCATTAAATGGTTTCTTATTTGCCTACAGATAAAGGGGACATTTTCTACCCTTCTTTAAACAGGCTGATCTGATTTTGCTGTGCCTTTTAAGAGTTTAAGAGAACCAGTACCAACTCCTACCATGTTTCTGAATATTGAATAGTGTGGATATGCAAATGTGGGTGGTTATGTTAATTTTACTAATAGTTCTTCTGACCTCGTAACTAGGGATGGGTACCGAGAACATGTATTTTTTTGGACCGGTGCGTAATTGGGTCGATACCGGAATACCGATAAGCTTCAGGACAAACGATACTGTTATCGATACTTGCGTTGTTTTATCTCCGTATGCTTCAATGTTAATGACGAATTAGAAGCTGCTGCTTGTCATTTTCCTTCACTGAATGATGTGGCCGAGGTTTGCTCGACGTGCGTGTGATATCCATGCGCATGTGCGGTGTGTTTGCAATCAGTCATTGCGGCAAGAGTGAAACGTTTGAAAGCGTGGGTTCACGTTACAAAACTAGGTGACACCAGTGTCAGATGCAATATATGCAGTAGTGTAATAGTGAACAAAGGAGACAACATTAGTAATATAATGAAACATTTACTAACAAAACAAAACATCTACCTCAAGCAATGCGCTGTATTAGGCTATGTCTCCCGGCTTCAGCTCCAACTGCAACTCGCGAGACACATTCACATCAAATGTTGATTCGGTAGAGTTGCACTCACAAGACACTGCACTTATTCGCAATCACAAAAGTAAAAAAATTTCACATGCTTTAAAGCCTTGCCGGTTAAACGTTTCATTTGCATGCTGTTCTAACGTGCTTATTCAGAGCACGTACACCCGAAGCGTCCGTATGGGCCGGTCAAACAGCACCAGATTACTTGGTTATCGTCTGATTGTGCTAATATTGTCAAAAACACACAAAGTTTACATATAAACAGTTAATCATGTCTAAAGTGAAAGTAGAAAAACAGATGCGTGCAGCTCTTAAAGCGGCAGTACTAAACATGCTGCCGCTTGTCATTAAAGGGATAGTTGACCCAAAAATTACAATTCTGTCATTATTTACTCAGTCATGTTGTACCAAACATGTATTAATTTTTATTTATTGTGCTGAACACAAAATAATATATTTTGAAGAATGTTGGTTACCAAACAGTTGCTGGTCCCCACTGACTTTATAGTAGGAAAAAAATATGAAAGTCACTGGGGACCAGCAACTGTTTAGTTTCCCACATTCTTTAAAATAGCTTTTATGTTCAACAGAAGAAAGAAACTCATTCAGGTTTAAAACAACTTGAAAGTGAGTAAATGATGACACAATTTTAATTTTTTGGTTTACCATTCCTTTAATGTTAATAAAATAAAACCCAAAGAGAAAAATAACTTGCTGCTCTTGACTGAAGAACTTTAATACAGTTGCTAAAGTTCAGCAGTAATAAAATAACTTAACATTTTCAACAACTTTTCACTTTATATCTTTTTGTACCAAATAGTATCGATAAGTATATCGATTCTATTATCGATAAAATGTAAACGATACCCATCCCTACTCGTAACCATACAGCATTACGAATGACCCATTTTATAGCTTGCTTTTTATAAATAGGCATTTTGGGTTGTGGAAGAATGTCTTGTTGTAGACCTGAACAACCCTGTTTTCCATAAATTGGTGATTTGAGAGTTTTTTTTATTTTTTATAGAGCTTTGGCTTTTATTGATTTTAGAATTAACGTTTGTTCTTAACACTTGCATGTTCGGTTTGCTCATTCTGAAATGTAGAAATTTTGTCATGAGGTGTTTACCATTGGTGTCTATTTACAGATAAATTCTGGACTGTTCTGCGGCTGACTGTGACTTCAAGAAGTTCTTCTTCGTCTTCTCTGACTGTCCATATTTTTTTTGCTTGCTTCTCTGATCGTCTGTGTACACTTCTCTTTTCACGTATTTTTCCATGTGCTCGTGTCTGTAGTTTCAGTTTCTCCATTTAAGCCTTGTTCTGTTTCTGCTTTCTTTGAATTTCTGTTCTTTAGATGTTCGTTATCTGCCCCCAACATCTTCTCTTATCTGGATCAGACTGTATTCAGAGACTTGTGTTCTTTGTTTGTCCCTGGTTTTTCTCTCTCTTGTGACCTTTGCTGTATTTTTCATGCCCTGTGTCCATGTTTATTGAAGGGAGGAAAAAAAGCTCTACTCTCTTTTGAATGTCTGCTTGTCTCTCTTTATTACAGTGGGCTGGTGTTGGGCAACCAGGCATTTACCAATTTTAGAGTGCACATGAATGTCTTGTGGTTGAAAGATAAAAGCTTGGATAAATTCTCCATCACTAATTGTGATTAATCACGAGTTCGAGCTTTTGGTTAAGATTATCACTTGTGCACAGATTTGAAGGTCTGAAATTACGAAAAAAAAGAGGTGTGATTTAATGTTTACAAATGGCCAAAATATCGTAGCCAACTAGAGGAAGTTCTTAAATTAAATCTTAAAACAGTTATACTTTGTTTTTAATACTTAATCACTGTATGATGCTGTTTTCCCTCATTAAGACCTAATAAGGTTTTACACGAAGTAGTGTTAAATACAATCAGCTGTTGAAGTTGGGGGGGAAAAAAACTGAAATTCCCTTTCCTTTGACAGGCTGCCCCCCCCCCCTTAAATAAAACTAAAGGGGGGCTTGAAAAGACGTAGTTGGGTAGATCTAGGGGTTGGTATAGATGGTAGGGGCAGGCAACTTTTCTTTAGGCTAGATACATTGATTCTTGCTGGCCATTCAAATCAGTTTAGTTTTTCCAAAAAGGACAATTTCCATTTCGAAATGGAAGCTGTCTGCCAAAATGGCTGAACAACTGTCAGCACTTGTGAGAAGTTATTTAAAAGGCCCAATCCCAATTCTATTTTATACCCCTTCCCCTCTGCCTACCCCTTCCCCTTGTCCCTTGAAACAGAGTGTCAAGGGGTAGGGGTGAAAATATTCCCCTAAGAATTGGGACACCACTATTATACCGTCACACGTCATCCATACTCCATCTAGCTCCTACAATACACACACCTATACTGGTGTGCATTAGAGCCTTTAATTACCATTCTATATTATGCTCACACATCCAGGAGCAAAGGAACTTGTCAACGCTGCCCTACAACTTTTATTAATAACAGTTTAAATACTGAAATCGATAGGTCATGTTTTCCAGCAATGAGAGGATAAAACAGCTGTTTTTGAAGTAAACCCACTTGAAAAAAAGAAACGCGCAGACGCGCGCAAATGCAACCTCTCGCTCTCTCTCTCTCTCTTTCTTTCTGTCTCTCTCTATTTCAATTTAAGAGTGCTTTATTGGCATGACAAAAATTATACATTTGTATTGCCAAAGCAATTGCAGCTGGACTGCTTACAAATAGTACACATGTATTAACAGAAAGAAAAATAATATAATATATAAAAAGTATTAAACATGTAGTGTAAAATTAATTAATAATGTATAAGTATATAAACTAGAAATACAATTAAAATAAGTGATTAGACAGATTTACAGAAGCAAAATGTACATCTAAGTAATATAATACAGTAATATGGCATAATATAATGTAGCTGTGCTGGAAACATCAGATCAGGGCAGGGTGAGTGTTTTCTCTTCTGTGGTGACAGGCAGACACATATTGAGCAGCAAACACACAGCAGTTCTTCTGTTCTCCTAACAGATACGCCACTTTCTCCTGGTCTGAGAGAGTTTTAAATGTCTGATGAATCTGCTGTATTTTCTCATAGAACACTGTCCGTATATCTGTGTATTTGGGGCATTCTGTTAGGAAGTGCAGTTCTGTTTCCATCTGATTCAGATCACAGTGTGAACACAGTCTCTGCTCCGGTGGCAGCCATGTTTTTCTGTGTCTGCCCGTCTCTATCATCAGCTTGTGTCCGCTGGAACTGTATCTGGTCAACGTGCTTCTCAGTTTCTTATCTGACACTGTGTACAGATACTCTGCCATACTGTACTCTCTCTTTAGGGCCAAATAGCATTGCACTTTACTCTGCTGTTGTGTTTGGGTTTGCCAGTGAGTGATGTAGTTGTGTTTGATCTGTGCAGTAATCTGACTGATTCTGATGTTGTGATTCAGAGCAGCAGTAGATGTTAGTGAAGCATCAGGACTGAAGCTCATCTCTCTCTCTCTCTCTCGATTTAGAATTAATGAGGGTACTAGTCCTCCTCGATATGTCTATGGTGGTTATTATCGCCCTGATCAGACATGAAAATAGCCTATGTTGTGGTCAGTAATGATATGATGTTAGCAAACTTTAGCGATTTTTTTGCAAAATTTCTTTGAGTAACATGACTGTAAATATGAACTCCCGATTGAATGTAACATAAAACAAATTATTACTTTTCGTTAAAATCTTTAATGCCAAAAATGCTAACATTTGTGTCTTTGTTCGCTCGGGAGAAAAATCTTCGTTTGAAGGGCTATCTGGCGCTTCCCCTTACCTCTACCCCTACCCCTCCAACCAAAAGAGAATCGAGACACCCCTTCCCCTTCACGTAAACGCGGGAAGGGCTAAGGGGTAGAATTGGGATTGGGCCTAAATCAGCTGAGCAACAGCAATGTGATTGTTTTATTAGGGGATGAAATGAATGCATGTTTAAGGAAGATCTTAGCTATTCACTAAAACCAACCAAAGTTACTGAAAAACAAGTCCTTGTCTTTCTGAAGTCTCAATGGATGGCCTGATGCCATAGAGCAAAACTCTGTAGTTCAGCTGCAATTTCTCAGAAAATTGGTTTATCGTTTAGTTATTTTTACCCCATGGTAAAAGCAAAGCATTGACATGCCAGTGTTGCGTAATTTTAACACTGGGGGATACAAAGCCAACATATTTAAATGGAATGTTATCTACAGTATCCGTCACCATAAATTTGAATGGTCTGTAGTTCAGCTGCAATTTCTCAGAAAATTGGTTTATCGTTTAGTTATTTTTACCCCATGGTAAAAGCAAAGCATTGACATGCCAGTGTTGCGTAATTTTAACACTGGGGGATACAAAGCCAACATATTTGAATGGAATGTTATCTACAGTATCCGTCACCATAAATTTGAATGGTTTCACAAGTAGTATTTATTAAAGCTGAATTGTAATGCAAATATAATGCTGACACAGAGGATTTGTAGTGGTAGCTTAACATTGTATCAGAATGTATCCAGTTATGTTTTTGTCTCAAAATGCTCTATAATTTAAGATTTTCAAAAAGGAGTTTACAACCTAATATGGTTGCTTAGAAAACCGTCTATACTGGTTGTTCAAAGAACCTAGGAAGTCTCAACTTTAGACCTTGTAGCCAAATCAAAAGTCTATATTATAATAATAAACCACATACAGTGTTGAATTACAATATGATTTTGAGGTTTATTTCATTTTTTGCTGTCCTCCGTGGGACATTTTTTTTTCATTGCAGAGAAACTAAGAGATGCTAAAGATGAGAACGTCAAGATCCATGCCACTTTGGACCAGACCCTGAGCGAGCTCAATAGTTTCTAAGGAAGACCTGGAGCAGGAAAAAAAAGCCGCCTCTTCCCTTCCTGACACCTTCATCTCATTTGGTTTCTTTGTCTCTGCACATCTGATTCTTCTGTTTTTCTGATCCCTTTTTTTTTTTTGCTGGAGGATGGGCTCACCAAGCCAACCAGTAAAAATGTGGTGCCTCTCGATGGTTCAAAAGTACTTTAATCTTTCTGGAGCATTTAAGCTTCACTGCTCATCTCCTCCGAAAATTCCAAGTGATTTCAGGAACAATCTACTATGGTATTCCTAAAGTGTCGAATGTTAAATGCTAGCCATATGGTAGCATTTTGGTCTTTGACCATCAGCCAGTTCTCTCAATAATTGTTTAATTTTACTGGAGACTGATTTACTTAACATTTTGTGCCATAAAAGTCTCAGTCCCAGCTTGGCTTTAGATCCTTTTTTCCCTGATGATCATGTGACCGGATGTTTTTGCTGGTCTTGTTGATGCCTGATCCACTGCTCTCCTCTTACCTCTTCACACTCTTCGTCCTGCACTAGTTTCTGTTGCCTGTTTGTCGGCGTCACAGGTTTTGGGACCAAAGCCACATCATGTGGTCTGTAACAGTATGCACAACCATGCCGCAATGAACTTTGTTTTTTTATTATTAAAAGCATTTGCTTCCATTTGGAGTTTGAGTAATATATGTATTCTTTTTTGGGGTTTAATCCCCCTGCATTTTAACACACAACTTTACTTTTGCAAACCACTATTTGAAATCCTGCACTGTTATGGGCTTATGGTGGACATCTTTTGAGCAGAGGAGTCCAAGTCATGTTTTTTTCAGGTGGCCCGTTTTGTTATTTTTTATTTAGTTTTATTTGCTTTAAAGAGCCATATTCTATCCAGGGAAGAAAGGTTGAAGATTATGAATTTTTTTTTAATTTTTTGTTTTTTTTAGTGAGTTCAAAGCAGTGGCACTGCCAGATTCGAAAGTTCCAAAAGCCATGCAGATCTAAATATGTATTATGAACACAGTAAATGGGAGCGAAATGTAACACTTAATAGTATAAAGATTAAAAGGGGTGAACACAAAATTTTAAGTGGAAAAAGGCCACAATGATGTGTAATCACTTTGTTACTGTCTGTATCTTGTGTAATGATACCTAAATAAAAAAATAAAATAAAGACCATGATTTTTACTGTCACTAAAGGGGTGTTTCTCAGGATCTGGGTCTCTTATAGTTTTCTTGCACGTTCAGATGGTTATTGCCATTTAATTTAAGAATGATCTGTAGTGTGGTTACTAGAAACAAAAATGCACTCAAACAGTCACTGATATTTGTTTAGAGACAAATATCACAGTTTTAAGATGGGCATCAGTACTGTTTGTTCATCGTGGGGGAAAAAAAAAATCTAATTTCACCTTTTAGTTTTTACTCATGATATACATACGAGTCATTTACGTTTAATTTAAAAATGAAAATTTTAGAATTTTGAAATGTTAAGACACTTTCTGAAATGGTTAGGATTATTAGATAATTAAGACCCTTAGATTCAGTAGTTTCATATTTTCAAATATTCAAACAATGTGTGTGCTCTACTGTTCAAATGTTTGGGTCAGCACAACTGTTTTAAACATTGACTTGAGCATCAATTCAGCGTATTAGAATGATTTCTAAATCTGAAGGATCATGTGACACTGGAGTAATGGCTGCTGAAAATTCAGCTTTGCTATCACAGGAATAAATCACATTTATAAAATCTATTACAGTAGAATACTGTTATTTTAAATTATAAAAAAAGAGACTTCTTTCAATAAACAGTAAAATATCTTCCTATCCCCAAACTTTCGAACAGTGTGTGTACCTATATGTACATTGTGAAACATGGTGAATATGCTGTATATTTAAATGAATTTGTGTTTTGCATGAGTGAATTCAGTAGTGCAGTCTAGAAGAGTGGGTCGTTCTCTGATTTCCACAGGCGGGTTTTCCCCCCAGACAGGCAGGGAAGTTTATGGTTGGCCTTCATCACCACAGCAACTGTGCAGGAATCTGGTTTTCTAATGGCCTCGCACCAGGGCGGGAAATCGACTGGCTGCTTTTCTCTAGAGATGACAGACAAGAACAATGAGCTTCAACATCAGCTGCATCAGAGTGCTTATAGTCATGTAAGTATGCGCCTCTGAAACTTACTGTTCGCAGCAGCCCACTCCAAAAGGCTCGAAACACACACACTGGAAACATTCGTCATTTATCCAGGCCTCCCCGATGTCAAATACATGGCCATTGTGCTCACAGCTGGCTGCAGCGAAGCAGTGGTCATTAACACTTTCAGTCACACATCATGTTTAGCCCAACCTATATTGTATTGTTTAGTCCACTTGACCTTTTGCGTTGAAGTAGCATTCTCCACTGCTGAATACTCCATGACAGAGCTGAAGGATGCTAAGCATGCAAAACACAGCTTGTAAAACCTTCATCTCGTTTGTCTGCATGTCTAGAAGAAAGAAATGGAGGGTAAATGAGCAACTATAGATTTATTCTCAGTTGTTTGAATTATTGGGTTCAGCTGCTCTGAGCTACCAGTGAAATGTTGTGTTTTTAATTGCAGAAAAGGAAAGATTTGCATCAAAATAATTATAAGCCATTTGATTTCACTGATGATAGGATATGTACAATTAGGAGGGATTTTATTACGTTTAAAAATGTTTTTAGGAAAAATTAGCGTGTGCTTTAAAAAATACTTATAGGGTTGTGTGGCATTGTTGGTATTTCAAAATAAAGTGTTATATTTAATCTAAGCAAATGCAGCACAAACGGCATTAATAGATTTTTTTTGTTGCTTTGTTCTTGTTATCAAAATGTTAGATCACATTATTATTGTTGTTACATGGTGGATAAAAGTAGCATTTATTCCGTACAGAGAAAATAATGTTTTAATTGATTCCTTTTTATAATTTCTCATCTTTTCTTGTCACCCCTCCATCAATTTTGCATTATTTAGCATAATGTAGCATATAGCTGTGTATTTGGAATACATTACCAATAGATGTTGGGGAGTTACAATTAGGAGGGATTTTATTACGTTTAAAAATGTTTTTAGGAAAAATTAGCGTGTGCTTTAAAAAATACTTATAGGGTTGTGTGGCATTGTTGGTATTTCAAAATAAAGTGTTATATTTAATCTAAGCAAATGCAGCACAAACGGCATTAATAGTTTTTTTTTTGTTGCTTTGTTCTTGTTATCAAAATGTTAGATCACATTATTATTGTTGTTACATGGTGGATAAAAGTAGCATTTATTCCGTACAGAGAAAATAATGTTTTAATTGATTCCTTTTTATAATTTCTCATCTTTTCTTGTCACCCCTCCATCAATTTTGCATTATTTAGCATAATGTAGCATATAGCTGTGTATTTGGAATACATTACCAATAGATGTTGGGGAGGCCAGATATTATTTAAAAGAAAGCTATTAACTTCTAATTTTATTTTAATCTTTTATTGTCATTATAAAGTGGGTTTCATTTTTATACTTATATTAATTATGGTATTTTTATTTGTTTTCATGTGATGTGTTTGGTGACTTTTTTTTATTATTATTATTGTCAAGCACTTTGTACTGCATTCCTTGTACACTGTCAGAAAAAAAGTGCAAAAAATGTACCTGTACAACAGCTTGTCACTGGGGCTGTTCCCTCAAAGGGACATCTTTGTACCTTAGAGTAGTAATAAGTACCCTTTAGGTAGTAATATGTACTGTTATGGTGCTATTATGAACACTTTATATGGCTAAAGAAGGTACAAATGTGTTCGTTGGGGGTTCTGCCGGAATCTTTTATTGTCATTATAAAGTGAGTTTCATTTTTATACTTATATTAATTATGGTATTTTTATTTGTTTTCATGTGATGTGTTTGGTGACTTTTTTTTATTATTATTATTGTCAAGCACTTTGTACTGCATTCCTTGCACTGTCAGAAAAAAAGTGCAAAAAATGTACCTGTACAACAGCTTGTCACTGGGGCTGTTCCCTCAAAGGGACATCTTTGTACCTTAGAGTAGTAATAAGTACCCTTTAGGTAGTAATATGTACTGTTATGGTGCTATTATGAACACTTTATATGGCTAAAGAAGGTACAAATGTGTTCGTTGGGGGTTCTGCCGCAGTGACGAGCTGTTGTACCCATAAAAGTAACATTTTTGCAGCTTTTTTTCTCAGAGTGTATTAAAGGTGCTATACAAATAAAGTTTAATATTATTTCACATATTATGTTCTTAATAATGTCTTTTGAAAGTTGGTTATCCTTTTAGCGTCACATTGTTAATGAGATAATATAAAAAGGAAAACAAATCAGTTTCTTACCTTTCAGGATTCTTCCTTTTTCCCTTTTCCTGTTTTCATGCTCTGTCCTCGTCTGGTGTTCTCTGTCTGGAAATGTGTTCATGTGTTCTCCCTGATGCTCTGTCATACAGCAGCTTTATATACCTGCATTTCTCTCCTCTCGTCTTCACCTCTCCCCCACTCTGTCATTTATGGTTATCCTCACTCTATTGCTCTCTTTTCTTTCTTTCTGTGCGCACAGAATGTTTTAACTGCTGATAAGATGAGTGAACCTAAATTGCCTAAATTACTAAGTTTTCTATTATTATATTATGTATTTTTACAACCTTAATTGACAAAAACTACAAAACATTGCATATTTGTATGAATGTAACTCTTTATATTATTATATTATATTATATTAAAACTACATTAGCTTCAGCAACGCATATTTGTACTCTATATAAGTCTTGTTACAAGTTAAATGTCTTTTCTTCATTTAGATATTGCTTTTTCAGTGGTTACATAATTGTGACAAAGGTGTCTGCTTCTGGTTTATGCTTACCTCATACATTGCCTTTTCAGAGGTCAGAGGTCACATTATAACTCTTAGATGCTGATGATATTTGACTTGACATCAGAGAGGTCGCTCACTGGATTGTATTTAATCATCAGGGTTGACGTCACTGTCTGAGTCTGCATGTGTGTGTTAAACAGCATCTGTACACATGGTATTGGCTGCATGCACACAGATAACATGCTGTTGTGTGTTCCATACACACAAACATGCCTGCAGAATATTTGACGTCATTGATCGCTCTTGCAACCTCTGTGTCTGACTGAATGTATTTCTTTGTCATTCATTAGTGAATATGGAAATCTATTACAGTCTTTCTGGATGTTTATTGTTATGGCAGTGAGATGTGGATAAATGTATTAGCTCAGGGGCTTCAGATAGCGGAGTGTAAAGAGATGATTGGGAAGACAAGATTGTGTTTGTTCAATTGTCTTTTATTGTCTGTCTTGACTCAATCTTTACAGCGCTGCTGTAACAGTATATTGTTGTACACACACATTCATACTAACCTCTCTTGCTACAAACTCTTTATGCTAATTATAAGCATAACATATAACAGTTTTAGACAAGTGTGCACAGTGATGAATGTTTTGGAACTTTTAATAAAGTACTTTATTTAATAAAGTACACTACCATTCAAAAATGTTGGGTCAGTGAAAGTTTCTTAAAAAAGTTTCTTAGACTCACAAAGGCTGCATTTATTTGATAAATTGACATTGTGAATTTTTTTAAACCGTTCACATAAAACTATGACAAATTATTTTAAAAATCTGTAAGAAATGTTCTATTCCGTTCTGTTGTACTAAGTTCAAGTCTCATCTAGATTTGAAAACCGCATTGTTTTAAGAAGTCACTCCTGTTCTGCTTGGTCTAAACTGTCTTATATTTCCTGTTTCCAAGCACATCGCTCTCAATAAAAAGTTTCAGTTCGGTTTGCAAACCTCGACTTCTGGCAGCAATGGTAAGTGCCTTTAAAACTGATTTAAAAAAATAAAAATCACTTTCTGTTTGGTTTCTAAATATTTTTTTTCACTAAAATGTTGCATTTGGAAGATTTCACGCTTTGAGACTAGGAAAAACATAATTAAGCAATGCTGGCAAACAGTCACCATACCGTTCAGAACCGATCGAAACTAAATATTTCTGAATATTCATAACGTTTAAAAAATGTCATTTTTACAGATGTCTGGGGGAAATCAAAGTGAATGGTAATACTCCTTATATTTTAGATACCAGTGAAATCATTTTTGCTCCTTTTTCATCATGCAGCGTCACAGGACATGCATGATAATTCATATTTAATGTATTATATGATGGAGTTGTTTGGAACATTTTGTGAACAGTCTTTTCTGTCCCTGGTTGATTTTCTACAGCATTACAGTGAGAATCGGACATTCACTGAACGAGGCTGAGAAGAACCATGTGACTAGCAGGAGAGAATCAGTTCTGGAGTGTCTTAAAAGACATGAGATACATTGTAGCCTGGTAAGTGTATTTCAGCTTTTCCCAGACTAATTCATTCCGCAGTTTGTAAGCCATTTAAACTCATTTTACTGTTAAGAAAAAAGTGATAAATTAGTGGTTTATTTCATCCTGACCCTGTAGATGAACCGGAATTAATTATATGAAACATGATTACAGAATGTTAAAACCCTGACAATCAAGATGCTGCTCAAGAAACATTTCTTATTATCAGTGTGGAAACGGATACATTTTTATCTGGATTTTTTGATGAATAGAACGTTCAAAAGAACAGCATTTATTACAAATATAATTTATTTGGTAACAATGTAAATATATTTTCGATCACTTTTAATAAACGTAATGTGTCCTCACTGAATGTATATATATATATATATATATATATATATATATATACGAGTGTCTTAAAAGACATGAGATACATTGTAGCCTGGTAAGTGTATTTCAGCTTTTCCCAGACTAATTCATTCCGCAGTTTGTAAGCCATTTAAACTCATTTTATTGTTAAGAAAAAAGTGATAAATTAGTGGTTTATTTCATCCTGACCCTGTAGATGAACCGGAATGAATTATATGAAACATGATTACAGAATGTTAAAACCCTGACAATCAAGTGCAAATATAGAGAGCAGTTCTGTTGTTGGGAAATGTCTTTCTTGGAAGGGTTTAGGCAGGTCATCTTGACAAAGCCAAATTCATTCTTTGATGACTGGACTCCTCACAGAAGAGGGGGCATTTTTTATATAGTCACTTCATAAATGTGGTGTTTACTCTTTACAGGAAGAGATGCCCAACATCGCACTGGTGGCTTCAGGAGGAAGTGAAAGAGCGATGTTGGGTTTGCTGGGATCACTGCTTGCACTGTTTCAAGATGATCTGTTGGACTGCGTGCTGTATCTTGCTGGACTCTCTGGATCGACCTGGTAAGTGAACAAACACGTGAACTCAGATTTAGCTCATCAGATCCAGCTGAGTATAAACAAATGCTGAACCTCTTTTTCTTCATAAGGTGCATGGTGTCTTTATACAAAGAGCCTAATTGGTCCAGCAAGCTGGAAAAAGTGAAAGAAGACATTCAAAATAAACTTGGTGGAAACATCAGTTTCAAGGAAAAATGTAAAAAACTCAAAAGATACTACAGAGAAAAAGACAACTTCAGTTTGACAGACTTCTGGGCAGTGCTATATATAACCATGATTGTGAAAGAGGTGAGAGCAGTAATCTTGTTTGCATAATTTAAGCACTACGGCATGAAATGCTATGATTTGATGTTATATTAAAAATAGTCACAGCTAAATGGTGTTTTGGGTATGATACACAGTAGAGTAACTGCATGCCACCCGTGGTGTGAAAAGTTTTCTACATGTTTTTAGGCAAATCAACATGATTAATACTTGTATGTCAAATATTAGCATAAGTGGAGCACTGTACTGACATTGAATTGTTCTGTGGATTTTCATTTACATTTCATCCAGATTATATTAAAATCAGTGTTAGGTAGCTCAACTCAAAGTGGGTTGCTTCAGACTTTGCAGCATTACAAGACACATCACAAATGAACATTATATATTATACTTTATAAATATATAGCTCACGTAAGCTGCATTTATTTGATCAAATATACAGTAAAAACAACAATATTGTGGAATATTATTACAATTTCAAATAACTGTTTACTACTTTAATGTAATTTATTCCTGTGATAGCGAAGCGGAATTTTCAGTAGACATTGCTCCAGTCTTCAGTGTCACATGATCCTAAATCATACTAATATACTGATTTGCTGCTCAAGAAACATTTCTTATTATCAGTGTGGAAACGGATAAATTTTTATCTGGATTTTTTGATGAATAGAAAGTTCAAAAGAACAGCATTTATTACAAGTATAATTTATTTGGTAACAATGTAAATATATTTTTGATCACTTTTAATAAACGTAATGTGTCCTCACTGAATGTACAGTGGGTACGGAAAGTATTCAGACCCCCTTAAATTTTTCACTCTTTGTTATATTGCAGCCATTTGCTAAAATCATTTAAGTAAATTTTTTTTCCTCATTAATGTACACACGACACCCCATATTGACAGAAAAACACAGAATTGTTGACATTTTTGCAGATTTATTAAAAAAGAAAAACTGAAATATCACATGGTCCTAAGTATTCAGACCCTTTGCTCAGTATTTAGTAGAAGCACCCTTTTGATCTAATACAGCTATGAGTCTTTTTGGGAAAGATGCAACAAGTTTTTCACACCTGGATTTGGGGATCCTCTGCCATTCCTCCTTGCAGATCCTCTCCAGTTCTGTCAGGTTGGATGGTAAACGTTGGGGGACAGCCATTTTTAGGTCTCTCCAGAGATGCTCAATTGGATTTAAGTCAGGGCTCTGGCTGGGCCATTCAAGAACAGTATATATATATATATATATACGCACGCGCGCACACACACTATATTGAAGTATTTGAGCTGTTTTTTTTCTACAGATAGATGAGCAAACTTTCTCTGATCTGAGAAGCAAACAGAGCACAAAAGATCCTTATCCCATCTACACCGTGATTGATAAGCAGAGCCATGAGGATAAACTAGATGCTGGTAATATCAATATATTTGTCCGTTGTATGTTTGTATACTGTGCCTTTGACTTACAGTGTTCTGTCATAGATACGTTTGTTGAGATCACGCCACATGAGACTGGCTACTCCATCCCCGGGGCCTTTGTAGATACTTCCAGTTT
This sequence comes from Sinocyclocheilus grahami, assembly GCF_001515645.1. Taxonomy (NCBI): domain Eukaryota; kingdom Metazoa; phylum Chordata; class Actinopteri; order Cypriniformes; family Cyprinidae; genus Sinocyclocheilus; species Sinocyclocheilus grahami. Next base: position 1,768,837 of record NW_015505447.1, on the reverse strand, counting down.
CGGAAGTCAGTTTGACCAAGGAGCTCAAATAAAAGACCAGCCCGAGATGGACATGATGTTCCTGCAAGGTGAACTGAAACAACACATCTCCTGGTCATCAGTCTATTTTGTTGGTTGCTGAATTCGTTTTTTTTTTTTTTTTTGCAGGTCTCTGTGGTAGTGGTCTTGCTAGCATTGAGAAAATACTAGAGGAACTGTTAACTTTAATCAAAGGTAAGTTGACTTTGTTATTATTATTTGATCAAAAATACAGTATGCATATTAAAAACTATAAATTATTTGATCACAAATAAATGTTCTATTTTAATATACTTTAAAATGTTATATTCACATATTGAGTATTGTTTTACAAATTGGTCATTAACTAGCACAACTACTCTTAAAAGTATTGAATCTCTATTTAAGAAAGCCATAAAAACTTTTGATAAAAAGGCATTGTCATTCCGCCATTGCGACATCTTA
>NW_015505447.1:1752052-1767552 GCF_001515645.1 Sinocyclocheilus grahami | reverse complement strand
CCTCTGTAAATGGGGACTGTGTGATACCATTTAGGCGTACCACTTTTGGACAAAACGTATTGTCAATAATAGGCGGTAAACTCTGGAATAGTTTGCCCCTCCCAATAAGAGAGTGTCCTACATTCAACACCTTTAAAACTCACTTAAAACAGTGGCTTCTAGAAAACCAGAGATGTATTCATTTTTAATTGTCACACATTTATCACCCATACACTTTCACTGTTAAATTGAATGTAGTATAGAGGTGGATAAACAATGTCTTGTATTTCTGTTTTGTTTTATTGTTTGTTGTCAATGTATATGTCACCATTATGTGTATCTTTTCATTTATAGTGAATGAATGTTGTATTATTGTTGGCTGTTTTTATGTTAGTTTTGTTACCTGCCTAGGGACTGCAGATGAAAAGTAGTTATTTTTACTAATTCTGGCATATTTACATGGTGTATACTTATACAACAATGTTCATGAATATGCATGGTCCCTATTAAATAAACCAATAAATAAATGACACTTTTTAAAATGTATTTCTGTGATGTTGCAAAACATAAAGATACCTGTTCTTTTTAGATTTAATTTCGGGTGAGTTAGACATGATGGGTGACTATGCGTCTTCAGACATAAAACAAACAGACATTCGCTCCCTCAGCCCTCCACATGCTGACGAGGCTGGCCAAGTGCTTTTGAATCTTGTGGAAGTGAATCGTCTGGTTTTAAGAGAGGAGGATCCTTCATCTCATATTACAGTCCTGAACGACTTACTGAGAGGTATCCATCACATTACTAATAGATTTAAGCTAAGCATAGGAGTAATAACAGGCTGCTTTGAATGATATATTGTAAAATTTAAACACATTTTGTTACCTGAATGAAGACTGTAGGTGATGTGTGCTATTCAGTGCATGATCTAATTATTCTATATATTTCAGGAAATCTGCAGCAAGATAAACATGAGAACTTGTTCACCATGTCGAAAAAAATTAACAAGAAGACCGTTAAGGAATACACACTATATATATGTGACCTGCAGACATCCTGGAATCTGACATGTGAGTTTTTCTTTTATGCATAATCTGGGATTCAAAACCCACTTTAATTGTAATCTATTTTGTAATTTATTTCTATACTAGATATTGTGATCAGAGGAGTAAGAAAAGCCAGCTTAATTAGTTATTTTCTTATGCTGATAAGAAGAAAGGGACCCATTATGTTTTGTAATCATTCTCTTAATATAGGCAATAGGATATGGGAGAACATTGCTAAATGCATTGAGTTAGTAGTTTGCTGGGTCTGGGGCACAACATACAATTTTCTGCACAACATGACAGGTGAGTAAAATAATTATTTAATAAATGAAAACAGTATATTATTGAGTACAGCACATTGAATTCAGTGACATTTGTAATACTGGCATTACATATCTAAATGGCCATAGACTTACTGTACTACACTGTAAAAAAAATTCCGTAAAAGTTATGGTAAAAAAACGGCAGCTGTGGTTGCCGGAATTTTACCGTAAAAAATACGGTAGCAACGTTTTAGGTTTTAACTTAAATTTACAGTTAAATACCGTAATTTCATTAACTGATATAATGTTAATATACCAACCTTATTGAAGTACTGAAATCTGTTTTGTACCTTTGTAATACACTGATAACCACCAAATGCAGGTGGTGATGAGAAAGTCACATGATGAACCAAAGCCCATCACAAGCAGCTTTTAAATAATAACATTTATAGAAGGTGCACAGTTTCATTCACACAAACACTAAACACCATCATGGTAACACACATGAAACTGAAATAATGCAATAAACATTCATTTAACAACATTAGGTGTAACACACAACCCTAATATACAAAACCGATAAGAAAAAACTAAGAAGAAACAGTTATTTCAACAAAACAACATCAAATTTGAAATGTAACGCAGGGAATTCTGGGAATGTCAATTTACGGTTATTCACTGTAAATTATACGGCATTTTTCACTTCCAAAAACTACCGTATAATTTATGTCCAATACATGTAATGTCCAATACAGTTTTTCACCGTATATAGTAGGGGAATTTACCGTTAACCATTTAACAGGTTTTTACTGTAGCATTTTTACAGTATTTTACCATTAAATTCACTGTCATTTTTTTACAGTGTAGTACATTTAAGGTTTAGAGTGGAAGTTTCATCTCTTGGATATTTGTAGTACCTTCAAATTTCTTATATTGTAACTGTTTTAAATGAAAAAGAATTTTAAAACATTTTATCATCATTCCAGCGGCGGAGGTTTCTCCTTCTGTCTGTGGAGAGACAATAAGGCAATATGTTGATGCTGGGATTGCCATCAACTCACCTTTTTTACCATTGCTGAGGAGAGAGAGACACATTGATCTCATCGTTTCACTCGATTTCAGTGAAAATGACCCATTTGAGGTGAATTAACTGCGTACGTTTTTTTCTTATTAACCTGCATAGTGCATATTTACTAATAATATTCCCTCCTTCTACACATACATAATCTATTATGCTGTTTAAATTCATAGTCACTAACAGAAACAGCTAAAATGTGCAAAAGACTACACATTGACTTCCCTGAAGTTCCTAAAATGTCAAAAGAAGAGAAATCTGCTCCAAAGGACTTTTATGTGTTTGAAGGCCACAATGCACCGGCTGTAATTCATATTCCTCTTTTCAACATTGTGAATTGTGACGATAAAGGTAATGTCCAGCTATTGCTTAATGATTGTTCAATGTTTAATAATAATCATTTCTATGTTTAATAATGTATAAATGAATATAGTTTATATTAATAGTCAAGATTAAGAATTTTATAATCATATCATGCATAAAAGCCAAACATGAATGCTCACAAATGTTCTAAAATGTCTGTTTTAATAGCTGAAATTAAACGTTTGAAGCATAAATATACGACCTTTCAAGGTCCCTACTCCAGTGACCTGATCGAGGAACTACTGGAGAAAGCGGGATTGAACATCAAAAATAACAAAAGGAGCCTTCTGACAGAGATTAAGAAAATCATCCAAAGGAAGCAATCACATATTTGTTCCTTTTGTTGATTCTCAGGTGTGGTTTGTCACATCACAATGAAAAATTCACTGGCTTTTCTCGTTCTTGTACATTAGATGGCAGCAAAGAATAGGTGGTTAGAATGAGAGGGTTTGTTTGTCTGAGCTGTATGAGGGAGTGATAGAGACGCAAACATCAGCATATAAAAACATTTTGTAGAAAATACGTAACAAGCTATATTGAATTGTATTTTTTGTTATTTTGGTAATTGGAATGAATATAGGCCTATTAAGTTAAGTTAAGCAAGTTATTAGCCTCTAATATCTCTGAAATCAGTCAGTGGCGGACTTCTTTTATTAAAGTTATATTAAAAAGAGTCTCTCCAACACCCTTTGGCATGAAACACGATGCAGCAATTTGGCCTCAGCTAAAGCACACACACACCAAAAATTTTCTGTTACCAAGTTGTAACTCTTAACTACAGCTTCTCCATGTGTCCCTCAGTTCATCACCTGCATTTGTGTGACATTAGCATCAGAATCCAACTAAAACGAATATTTGCAATATTTTGATTTGTATTCCATTATATAAATAATTTGTAATGTTATACTTTACACAGACAGGGAATAGGGTTTTGGATAGGGAATAAGTAATAAGTACAGAAGTAGAATTCTTAAGAAACAGATATTTTTTCTTTTAGTAATATATGTGCAATAAAGCAACATGTTGTGATATAAAGTATATGACCGTATAAACACTATCATGGCATCCACTGAGCAATGTTTTCTTTTCCAAAATCCATATCTCAAAGCAATGATGAAGATGCAAACGTAAAAATTGATATTGAAGCAACTATCATGTTTAATCAAAATGTATGCATGCTTTCATTTTATATCCAATGTTTTTAAGACCCACAATAAAACAGACTGCAAAATAATGTAGTCTTCACCATTCTGTGGAGAGTCTCCATATACCTTAATCAAAGCAGTTTACAGTTCAGCAATAATATAACAACCAATTTATAATAGAGAAAAAATAAATGTATTTATAAAACCATTTTTAAGGTTACATCATAAGGGCTACTGTAGAGATGCAGATGGTCCATGCAGTTCCTTGAGGGAATGTATAAATCCACCATTTCAAAGCTGTCGAATGGTTGCTAACCAGTTACAAATTACACTGATCTGATTAGACTTTCCCTTGAGAAAAGACTTTTTCAATGAAATAATCTGTTTAATCCTGCTATAGAATGCTGTCTTGAATTCAGACTGCTGGATTTCTTTCCGTTATGCTTTAACTACAATTTGAATTTGAGGGCAAAGTTCCCTGTAACAAAAAAAAAAGAACATACAGGTATTAAAATGAATTCAAACTCTGAGCTCAAGATCAATCAAGATCATTTATGTTTGTGACGAGTTTTCATATCATGAGTGCATTCATATCTAATCAGAAGAAAGACATTCTTTGAAAACTCACTTTATGGTAGGATCTTTCTTAAGGTCTTCTGCAGTGGTCTTCACATAGTCACAGACTGGACTGTGGTCCTGGAGCTTCTGCTTAAGGCCATTAATTTCTTCATTCCATTTAGTCTTTTTACCTCAAAAGATCAAGAGAGAGAACTATAAGCATCTCTTTTCTTTGTTGGTCTTCAAATTTCATCCTTTTTTTTATAACCTAAACCTAAAGTATACTAATGTTTAACATTAACTGATGCTCAAGAAGCCAACACGATAATAGCTATCACAAAACAGTAGTGGATCATCCAGGTACACAGTATTAAGATTCAAGGATGTGTACACTTTTAAACAGGATCATCAGTTATTATTTTGTCTTGTGGAGTATATGTAAACATACTGTTCAGGACAATAAAAAATAACATGGAATTTTAAAGATCTTTTGTGAAGTTATTAAAAAAATTTCATATTCTGTTATATATTTGATTAATATGTATTATTAATATATTAAATATTTTTGAATTGTTTAATTTTGTAGAATACATTTTTCACACCGTATAAGTGGGTCTCTATACATGAAAATATTTAGCTGCCTTAATTTTCAGTTCATATCATATTTGGGGCTTCCTTGCTAAACACAGTTAAATATACCATCAATGTCACTCTTCTCCTTCTCCATGGCTGCAACATCATTACTCAACCCCGCCTATGAAACACAACACAGAGGCAGATGGTAAGAAATCAGAATAGAGCTAAACTGCAGCATTTGTTACATAAAGCACCGCCTCTAGTCTTAGCATGCCATGTTTCTTTAGAATTAGCCAAAGCAGATACCACAACAAAACAACCAAATAAATGAATACATATATAAGACTGCTCGTGACCAATGATTTAATTAGTCTTAATTAGATTTGAATTTGGCTGACAGTGGTGTTGGGTATACTTGTTTGGTTACTGCCAGTTCAGCAGTTGTTAGTTTGAGTGCCATTGCTTTGCACAGCCCATATCAAACAATATGAAAATACTTTACAACACCATACCGTATTGTCATGTCACATACATGGCATGCAATTTTGCTAAATTTTTATGCACCAGTTTTTTTTATTCACTCACCACTGAGTCCTTGCATGCTTTAACTTCTTTGTCCTTTTCCTCCTTAGCAGAGTTCAATTTCCCGACCTCATCCTGAAGTTCCTTGACCTCCTTATCTGCATTGTCAATTTCCTTCTGTGTGTGTTCAACTGCTAAACCGTAATTATTCAGATCTAGTTCTTTTTCTGTCACCTCTGCCTCTGAGAACTCTACTTCATTTTTTAGTTTGTTCACCAATTCCTTTTTAAAGTGTATATATCCCACCAAGCCCATGATCACAAATATAACTAAACACAGGATCAGGGACGACCATGACTTCCTCTCCATGGCTATGATGTCCAAAATATATATTTTTAATCAGCTTATAAATTGGTTTTATTCTCAAATTTCCTATCAGTGTTTTTTCCTCCCTTACATCAGTGAGGTTTTTAGTACCTTTATCTGTTTTGAGAAAAAGTGATATACATGCATGCATATGATGAATAAGTGTTTGGTCTCTAAAAGAAAATACAAACAGAAAAACGAGGTGAAAACAATTAATTTGCATCCATAATGTCACATTAAAAAAAAAAAACATTTAATTTACAGTCATAAAACATTTTTAAAAATAACTGAGTCATAATGAAAATAAAAAAAGAATTAATTTAGTCATAATGACACATTTTTTAAAAATATATTAAATTAAATTATTTGAATTAGTATAAATGGCCTCCTCAGGGGTGATTCTAGGGTTTTCATTTTAGGGGGGCTCAGCCCCCAGTGAGGGTGTAATAATAGCCTAATAATATATATATATATATATATATATATATATATAAACATGTTTGATTAATAGGGGTCATACACTAAACTTATTGCAGTATTCAACTGTATTGCATAGGTATAACATTTGAGTACTGAATAAGCCAAATTCAAGTCTTCATGATCTCACACAACCTGTTATTACTGTACAAACACAACATTTTACTGTTTGCATTTCTAGTACAACCCTCTTTCCTTAGCTCAAGTATGCAAACCTCTTTGCCACATACACTGGAATATGTATTATATTGAAAGTTACATTTTCAAATGAAAATGGCAACCTGATCGTTTATAAAATATGCATTCAAACAGCTATGGTGTGACGAACGCAGTGAAAACTTAGGCTACAGTCGATAAAGAACCGATTATTGCTTCCGCATGATATTTTGTAAACTGTATTTATGACAAAGAACAGAACTGCACAGATGCAAATATTATGCTCTATCGATAAACACACACCTTGTTCTCTGTTTCTCGCTCTGTGGATTGAAAAAGAACGCGCTGAAAGACGGGGAGGAGCCGATCGAAGTCTGCCGTCGTTTTCATATGAAATTTAAGGCTATAGCCCCCCTAAAACTGACCTAGCGACGCCCATGGCCTCAGTCACAGGCTCTTTTAATACCTTATAGACTATTTATTTTACATCCCTGTTGAAAAAAAACTGCCTCAAGTAAACCACCCTAAGCTTTTTTGCTGGTCTTTCAGACCAGGGGTCCCCAAACTCGGTCCTGGAGGGTCGGTGTCCTGCAGAATTTAGCTCCAACCCCAATTAAACACACCTGAAGCAGCTAATCAAGCTCCTACTAGGCATAGAAACTTCCAGTCAGGTGTGTTGAGGCAAGCTGGGGCTAAACTCTGCAGGACATGGTCTTAATGGGACCAAACACATTTAAAACCAGAAAACAGACCAGGCAGGCAATCCAGCTAAGACTAGTAAACTACTTAAGGCTAGTTTAAGATGTTGCCTTGTCATCTGGAGCCACTTTCCGTACACGTTTGTACAGCGTTGAAATGCAAAACATCCTGCTGTCTAATGGTAAAGTGTCCTTTCTGTCTTATTGAAGTGCCCCTCCGATCCGAACGCGATTTCACCTGACGGAGACTCCCTCAACTCCGCAGAGGCTTGTTACAAATGTTAGCACTACATTTACAAGAGCATGAATATGTCATTCAGATGAGTAGGCTATAATAATAAAACTCACCTCTGCCAGGAGCTGTACGCGCACTCTGAGAGTATCTTTGCTACCACAAACAAGGGTTGCTTCGGAGTGAAAAAATATTAAACTGTCACTCACTGAACACAATATCACAGAAGCAGCATAAAACAACAAAAAATACCAAAAGTAAAATAATTATCCCTCTGTGTCTTTTTTTCTGCTATAGCCTACTGTAATTGTTACTTTCCCTTCTCATTCATCACAGAAGACCGGTCTGACTAGTTAAACATTTTTTTAAATAGCTTCTTTTTTTTCTTCTCACTCCAATGACAGGCTAGTGGCCAATGAAAAAAAAATCATGTTGGTTTAGCCTATCACCGCCATCAAGAGACATGCGACCAACATAACAGTCTGTTTTTTTCTTTAATGTTTTTTCATTGCTTTTCTTTTTTTTATTGCTGTGCATGATTACCTTTTTTTATTTAATTTTGCAGTGTCTAATTTACTTTACTCCTTAGATCAGTTTTTTTACTCAGCCTTATTGTACACTTGAAGTCTTGAATTGATGAATGTAAGCTGGCTGTGAAAACCCTTCCTTCCTCAAACTTCAATGAGGCCTGCAGCAGCTAGTATTTACATAGTGAAAACAACTGTGGCTATGTGTACACAAGCGGGAGTGAACGGTTGGCACACAGGCTGCTATATAACATCTTATGCCACCTCTGCTATTCTGGTCTTCCGGACTTTAATACCTTGAACAGCAGCTAAGGAATTTTCAAGAAACGTGCTTTCAAGACCTTCAAGGAAATTGCACCAATGCACCTCAGGTCTGCTATCTACAGGTCACTCAGACCACAGCTCAATCTCAGTGTAGACATTCAGGTTAATCCACATGTCTGTGGAGATTTTAAACCTGATATAGCAAATAATCGGAGATAAATTACCCTGTTTGTTTATTATTATTATTATTAATATTATTATTTATTCGCTTCTTATTTATAATTTCCTAATTAAATAATTGCATAATATAGGACTATTGTTTTACATTCCAAAATGTCATTCTGAAATCAGATCAAATACATCACAAAATCAAATACACACATTTTCTGTTACTGATATAACTTTCTAAATCCTTCCATAATAGTACAGTGTTATTAATGATCTAATCGACTCCTACACCACGACAGTGACTCGCCCAGTGGCTTGTGGCTTTATCTGTTTGTTCTAGCAATGGTGTATGACAATGGCGTATTTGTAAAGGTAGTAAAAAAAATGTTTACAATTACTTTCTGTGGTGCAGGAATTACTTAACTTAGCTTGGTGGAAATGTACAGTTCGTTCAGAGAGCAACTGTAAATTTGCATTCATAGAGATATTTGAACTAGACTAGTATCATTTGCAGCGATACTAACCCTATATTCTTACCACTACTATATGTTTGCAGTGCTGAGGGCTATTGTAACATGACATCCCACAGTACTGGTTCATTTCATAAATGCTTTGGAGTTGCAATTGGATCCAAAAACTGACCTTTTGTCGTTTGGTAATATGAAACGCACCACATTTTTTATCCCTACAGCTTGTGGCCTTAACTCGTTCTTCTAACTTTCACTACACTCTTAAAAATAAAGGCACTTCACGATGGCATAGAAGAACCTTTTTGTCTAAATGGTTCCATAAAGAACCTTTAACATCTGAAGAACCTTTCTGTTTCACAAAAGGTTCTTTGTGGCAAAAGAAGGTTCTTCAGATTATAAAAAGGTAAGAAAGAGATGGTTCTTTAAAGAACCTTTGACTAAATGGTTCTTTGCGGAACCAAAAATGGTTCTTCTATTGCATCGCTTGAAGAACCTTTTGAAGCACCTTTATTTTTAAGAGTGTACTAGCTGATGATCAGATCCGGGGAGTTGCCTGGCCATGGCTCCAAAATTTTCAATGTAATGATCTTCGAGCCACATCTTTATCACTCTTGCTATGTAACATGGTGCTCCATCATGCTGGAAAATACATGGATCATCATCAAATTGCTCATGGATCGTTGGAAGAAGTCGCTCTTGCAGGACGTTTTGATACCATTCTTTATTCATGGCAGTGTTTTTGGGCAGAATTATGAGAGACACATGGATGGTCTCAGGATGCTTCACTGTTGGCCCGTCACAGGACTCATGGTAGCGTTCACCTTTTCTTCTCTGAACGATCGATTTTCCAGATGTCCCAAACAGTCGGAAGGGAGCTTCATCAGAGAAAATAACTTTGCACCAGTCTTCTGCTGTCCAATCCTTGTATTTCCTGCAGAATTTCAGTTTGTCCTTGACGTTTTTCTTAGAGAGAAGTGTCTTCTTTGCTGCCCTTCTTGACACCAGGCCGTTGTCCAAAAGTCTTGGCCTCACTGTGCGTGCAGATGCTCTCACACCAACCTGCTGCCATTCCTAAGCAAGCTCTGCACTGGTGGAGACACGATTCCCTAGCTGACTCCTCAGGAGGAGACGGTCCTGGCGCTTGCTGGACACTCTGGGACGTCCTGAAGACTTCTTCACTGCAGTCAAACCTCTCTCCTTGAAGTTCTTGATGATCCAGTAAATGGTTCTTTCAGGTGCAATATTCTTTGTAGCAATTTCCTTGCATGTGAGGCCATTTTGATGCAAAGCGATGATGGCTGCATGTGTTTCTTTGGAGGTAACCATTGCTAACAAGAACATAAGGATTGGAAGTGCTTCTTCCCTCCTTTTATAGCAATCGGTCTGCTCTTACAATATAATTAGTATGATGTGAAAATCATGATAGTGATTTTACCTGACTAGTACTCATTCACACTTTCACATGTGCTGCTGATATGATTAGTCAATTATTGTTAGCTGGTCATTTTGTGTCAGGATAAAAAAACAATGAAATTAGTTTCATAATGAAGTTTTTAGCAATTATTTAAAATGCATCTGATCACTCTTCACAATAATCTAGAAACAATGTGAATGAACACCACAACAGCTTAAGCAGCAAACATTGCAAAACACAAAATTTATGTCACTGCCAAAACTTTTGGCCATGTGGACATCAAGAGGCGGTGGACTATGTTTCTACATAAATGAAGGTTGGTATTCAGAAGAAGATGTTCTCCTAATTTAGAGGCACTCTTCGTAAACTCTGAAACTTTCTACTTGCCGCAGGAGTTTTCCTTGTTCATTCTTGTGAAATTACTTCCCTCCGGAAGTGTTTTAATGACTAAATCTGAAGCACGTATAAATTCTCCTCCCCTTTCACATCTGTTGTAATAATTTAAATTTATATTTTACCTTTGCAGTTTAAATAAACCATGCATGTCATATATTTCAAACAGGGCATATTGCTTTATTAATATTTATTATAAATGTCTTAAATACTCAAACTTTAACAACATAAGGGCAAATCCATTTAGCGCAGCTAATGAAGTGACGCTAAAGGGAGCGAGGATATATAATTTCACTTGATTCAAATCCTCCATCCTCGCATCTTTACCTTCCGTACTTCCCTCGGATCCTGAAGGGGGTGGAGCTAAGACGTGAGGAAAGGAAGCGAGGAAAGGAAACGAGGATGCACAAATAAGAATTGAGAAGCACCCTAGGTCAAGTGAAACATGAGGGGAAAAAACTAACTAAAAGTCCATGATCGTGACACAAAGGAGATCAGAGTGGCTCAAAAAAAACTACTCTGAAAAGCTGAAAAAACTGTTTTCAGCCAACGACCCAGGTCAGGAAGATCAAGTACATGACACCACCCCACAGTCTGTGGACACATACAAACGGGTCTTCAGAAAACAGAAATCTTCAGGCCCAGACGGTGTATCACCTGCCTGTCTAAAAGTCTGCGCTGACCAACTGGCCCCCATCTTCACATAGATCTTCAACAGATCACTGGAGCTGTGTGAAGTTTCCTGCTGCTTCAAACGCTCCACCATCATTCCGGTCCCCAAAAAACCCAAAATCACTGGACTTAATGATTACAGACCTGTCGCTCTCATGTCTGTAGTCATGAAGTAATTTGAAAGACTGGTCCTGGCCAGAACTGAATAAGAACGAATATTTAGAAATATTCTTGCTGTTGTTTTTATATTATTTTGAGTTATTGTGTAATTACAGTCCATCAAATAAATTATTTTTAATGTTATATTTTACACAAATTAGAGAATGGGGTTTTGGATAGGGAGAATTGTATGTAGAAATGTAGAATTCTTAAGAAACCAATCTTTTTATTTTAGAAATATAACATATAACATTGTGATATAAAATAGATGTATACTATATATAGATATTTAATCGCTGTCCTTTCGGTCTTATTGAAGTGCCCCTCCAATCCAAACCCGATTTCACGAGGGCTAAAATCTTACATATTGTGCCTTTAAATATGTGCATTATTCCATGAAAACACTAAAAACGTCATCCTTTTACATGTGTAGTTTATGTTTGCAAATAGATTAAGTATAGATAAAGACTTTTATATGATTAATATATCTGTTATAAATATGTAAGTAAACTTAATGTCTTAATGAAATAAACCTACATAAGTTGCTGCTTATGTGACCCGATGAGGTCACAGCAGTTGTAATATCTTCACAAAATCCTGACACATATCTTACATGACTTGGATTTCGGAAATATGATTTTGTGTATTTTTTGGTGAATTTTTGAAATATTCAAATCTATATAACTTTACTGGTCATGTGACCTCATGTTGCCACACCCACTGTATTATATTCATAAACATGTTTCACACATTGTAAATTCATATATTTTTCTTTTGAATATATATTTGCTGTTTTTAGACAATTATTTAAGTCAAGTGACCTGATATTGTTACACAAGGCCGGTTTATATTCACAAACATTTCTCATACAAAAATATTTACATTACTAAATTATGCTTCCCTCATTTGAACAGGACCGCTGTCCCTCCGACTAGAACATCCAACAAAGCATCTGAATAATCAAAAACAGGAAACATTTTGTCTGGTGTGTGTGTTGCCTTGTGTTCAGTAGTTCATCTCTGGTAAAACATGACTAAACACAAAACAAACAAAAACAGCAAAAGAACAGGAGGAGCTCCACACCGTGGCAGCCATACAAGGTGCCATCATCCTATCACAGATCAGATCAGCACCTAGAGATGACCTCTACAGCCCCGAATGTCAGCGCAGACCATTTCAACTAGACAAAGAGACTAGATTAGAGACAGATCCCCTGTGAAGATCTCGTCGGCCAATGGCCACAAGAACCAGACGAGTCCTCTGCTCAATCTGACGTGTGTTGCAGCCTGGAATTAAATCACACCATGCTGGATTCATCTGGCCAGAGGAGAACTGGCTCCCAACTGAGTTTGGTTTCTCCCAAGGTTTTTTTCTCCATTAATGTCACCGATGGGGTTTGGTTCCTTGCCACTGTCGCCTTTGGCTTGTTTAGTTGGGGACACAATTTCTGGCAATATTGCTGACTTGACTGCACAGACACTATTGGAAGAGAACTGACATTACTGAATCAACAATGAACTGACTTTAACTGACTTTAACTGACTGTTTTCTATTGTCCAAGAGCATTATCAGCGCAGGTTTTTCCTGTTTAACACCGTAAAGCTGCTTTGACACAACCTGTATTTATAAAGTGCTATATAAATAAAGGTGTCTTGACTTGACATGTGTGTCAGGATTGTGTGATATTACAACTGCTGTGACATCATCAGGTCACATGACCAGGAGGTTATATACATTTTTATATTTGAAAAATTCATTTAAAAAAAGACAAAATCATATTTCCAAAATCGAAGTCGCATATGGTGTGTGTCAGGATTTCGTGAAGATATTACAACTGGCGTGACATCATCGGGTCACATGACCAGGAAGTTATATAGATTTGTATATTTGAAAAAATAATTAAAAAAACAAGTCTAAAACAAGTTAAATTAAACAAATAATGTTACGCTGGTTCAACAAATCATCATTTGTTTAATTGAATTTGTTTTACTCTTGTTGTATGGACCTGAACTAATTGCGTGGAAAAGTTTTTCTTAAAGGCACAATATGTACGATTTTTTTATTAAAATATCCAAAAACCACTATAACTGTGTTATATATTTTGCTGACTTGTGTACTTACATTATCCCAAATGTTTCGAAGAATGTTTAAATCCAGAGAAATAAGCAATTTTAACTAGTGACACGGAGCGTGTCTATAGTGTCATTGTGTCGCCTGCCAATGACGTCATAACCCCTCGATTTCCCGTTTTGTTTTGTAGAAAACATGGAAACAACAAAGACGCTTTAATATGTTGTGCGTTTTATTAGACCGGTGACGACCGCACAGAGTAGCATTATAACGGAACTTTCAAATGTATCTAGTATGATAAAACAGCGCTGCTTTACCCCACATATGCACAACCGGAAGGAGCGGAAGCAGTCGACTGTGGCATAATAATGGCTCCGCTGCTTAAATTGAACAATTGCAAATAGCAATAACTTAATTCATGTACGTGTGATTTCTGCCCGAGTCCCGTCGGATTGTATCGGCTGTGGGGATGAAGACGACAACTCCCATGATTCCACACTCAGTCCCTGCACATCAAACTATGCATTTGCTTCTTTGTTTATTTTGAATACACGCCCTCCAGCGGCGAAAATTACATATTGTGCCTTTAACCAAGTTTATTGTGGATTTTGCACTTTTGAGACACTCCCTAACTTGATGTACCCAAATGGGGGTCGTTGTGAAGAATTTTTCACTTCTGATGCTTAAAACAATTACATAATCGAATAATGTTATTATTAATTTTGCTTTTAAATGTGATCTGAACGTGATACAGCATGACTATTATGCGATTACATAAAAATGAATGCTGAAGAAAAGATCGAATGTCTAACGATCGTCCAACATAAAACCAACTTTACCGCACCACCATGTGTGATGATCTGCACCACACCTTGTTTTGCTTTTATCTGCAATCAAAACACCATTACTGAAGGGTATGCGTTAAAGTCTGGATTTTATGCTGCATTCCAGCAGATAAACTAAGTGTAATCAGTCTATGAGAAAAACTTTCCGGTAAAGTTGGAAAACTGGCTTCCTCTCTAATGTCATTCAGCATTGTCTATTGCAATGATGTGATATCTAATTGTTTAATATCCAAATTAAATATCCATTGTACTGTGCTGAAAGTCCTTTACCTGAGCTGGTGTTCCCTGTCAAAAATGATCAGCCTTTTAAAAATTTCTTGTATATCTGTCATTATTCTATATTATCACCAAATCTTCTTTCAGTTAGCACAGGTTTTGTATTTTATAATGGTTTGAAACTCATTGATCTGAGCTTATGCACCTCAGTTTTTGAGTGGAAAATGCATTATTTGTGGTTACATTTGGGAATGTTCACTCAAAAACTGAGGTGTATAGGCTCAGATCATTGAGATCCATGGTCAATCAGTTCCAAAAATATATTTTTTAAAAATATATTTATGAATATTTTTGGTAAACTATTCGTTAAATGACAGAAATAAGTAGTTGTTTCTCATTTCAGATTAATGATGAGAGTTGGTTTGGCCCTGCAACTGAACAATGATGTTTAATCTCAACTGGAAATATCTGGAAATATCATGGTCACTGAGAAAGTACATCCGAAGATTTTACAAATAATACGACAAGTATTATTTAATGTTATCGCACATCTGTATTAAACCAAGCTGTGCAACACAGAAATGAATTGATGATTATCACGAGCCACAGATTACAAATACTAAAGTGAATGCTCTATTGTCTGGTTGCAACCTAACAAAAATTAGCAGCACAATATTGCACCACTAGAGGGCACATGAATCCCACCAACCAGCTTGAAGGACACTATCATGCCCATTGTAAGTGCAAATTCATGATCAGTTCGCTCGACACATCCTCTTTTTACTGTACAGTATTTTCCAGAAGTTTATAAACCATATTAATATTTTCTCAATTTATATATATATATA
>NW_015505447.1:1716308-1751871 GCF_001515645.1 Sinocyclocheilus grahami | reverse complement strand
ATATATATATATATATATATATATATATATATATATATATATATATATATATATATATATATATATATATATATTCAAGAAGCTACAATCAAAGTCTAGTTAAAAATGCATGCATGTTCTGTAGTTTTTCCACTCAATTAACACAAATAAGAATGATATTTCAATACTATAAATAATACAGTATAATAAAACCTCTTTAAAATATGTAAGACTTAAGCAAGTCAGCATCTTATATCTATATTGACAGTTCTTTTCAGCCTAGGTTAATAGGAAGATATGTATTTCTTTGACACACATGAAGACCATGAATTATGTGACCAGACTTTTTTGAATCTATATTTTCCCAGTATCCAGCATTTTTATTTAATAACATTTATGAGCAAGCACTATGTTTTTGGAATATGCATGTATCACTGAAGATAACCCTGCTCTGTTAATGGATTTTGTTTGTTCATGCTTCTATTTGGGGTTTCTACAAAAAAATAGCTTCCTATGGCTGATATTGTTAATTTCTGTGACATTCCTATTCCACCTTCAATACCATGACTGAGGTGAGACCCTTGAGCAAGGCACCGAACCCCCAACTGCTCCCCGGTTGCCGCAGCAAAAATGGCTGCCCACTGCTCCAGGTGTGTGTGTGATCACTGCTGTGTGTGTGCACTTTGGATGGGTTTAATGCAGAGCACAAATTCCAAGTATGGGTCATCATACTTGGCCACATGTCATGTCATGTCCTTTCCTTCTTTTTTATTTTGTCATTTTTTTTTATAGAAAATTTGAAGTTTTTGAAATTGTAATAATATTTCTGAATGATACTGTTTTTACTGTATTTTTTATCAAATAAATGCAGCTTTATTAACATGAAAAGAATCTTAGATATTCTTGTTTGTGTGTGTACAACGATCAGGCATAACATTATGACCACCTACCTAATATTGTGTTGGTCCCCCTTTTGCTGCCAAAACAGCCCTGACCCGGCGAGGCATGGACTCCATAGACCCCTGAAGGTGTGCTGTGGTATCTGGCACCAAGATGTTAGCAGCAGATCTTTTAAGTCCTGTAAGTTGTGAGGTTGGGCCTCCATGGATAAGAATTGTTTACCACACCCGGCCATCCACGTGATGTAAAAGAAAACGGGATTCATCAGACCAGGCCAACTTCTTCCATTGCTCCGTGGTCCAGTTCTGGTGCTCACGTGCCCACTGTTGGCGCTTTCGGTGATGGACAGGGGTCAGCATGGGCTCCCTGACTGGGCTGCGGCTATGCAGCCCCATACACAACAAACTGTGATGCACTGTGTATTCTGACACCTTTCCATCAGAACCAGCATTAACTTCCTAAGCAATTTGAGCTACAGTAGCTCGTCTGCTGGATCGGACCACACAGGCCAGCCTTCACTCCCCAAGTGCATCAATGAGCCTTGACCGCCCATGACCCTGTCACCACTGTTCTAAGAAATTAATATATAATGAAATTATATGCAATTTTAATATATTATTTGATTTTATTTATTTATATTTGTTTGTTTGCTTGTGTGATACTTAATCATGTGAATTTTATATTAATTTACTGTGCCCTCTCCAAAGCAAAAGGAGGGGATATTGATCCTTCGGTGCAACTAGAGCCATACTTCCCTCCTGCCAAACCATCACTGGAAAACCTCAATGCAGTCTGTGTTCATGGCAATGGCCACCCCAGATATCATGCCAGCTGCCTCCATGTTTAATCAGTGCTGCCAGAGAGGTGTAGCACAAGGAGACCAGCAGATCCTTTGCTGCGCCAACCAGGCGTTGAGTACAGACTGAGAACAGACATACTGAATGAAGAGTTTGTTACTAGCATTAACTACTGGTTAAACATCACACATTATAATCTGATCTCTGTTTTCTTTGTGTTTTTCGGTGGGAAACTGCCCTGTTCCATTTCTGTATTGAGGAATACGTCACCATGACTTTGGTCCATGAGTGCTGTGAGAAGACGGGAGAAGAACAGTGGAACTGCTTTGAGAAACACGCTCCTAACCCTTCCTACCAACCCCTGTCTGGTTACACTGCCCCCATAATACCACCTGACCAGGTTTTCACCTGGGACCCCAACACCTGTTAATGCTGTGATTATTTCTGAATCCCATATGACAACCTGAGCGTTTTTATTTGATTTAGCAGCACAATACTGGTGTCAGTTAATACCTGAGCACATTCTTTGTTTAGTTTGAGAGCAAGATAAATTTATGTTCTCAAATGGGATCCAGATATTTTTCAGATCATTTCAAAATGACTGAAAAATATTTTTCAGTCATTTTGCATCTCAAGTAAATGAGGAAGAAGATAATTTTTTTTCAGAATGAATAGTCATGACAGTGAAGCACAGAGGTGGGAGTACGATAATATGGGTTTGCATATATTTATAGATGACAGCATGAATGCCTGTTGATATACAATGGCTGACAAGATGAAAAACTAAAAGATTTGAATCTCAGTAACGAATGGTGTACTGACTTTTGTTGCATTGGGGCTTGAATTTGTATTTTTTTAATAAGACCAAATATATATTAATGTTTAACTGTAATGCAATTGCTATATATAATTATAAAAAGTTGTATTTATTTAAAATGAATTTATAATAACAAAAATTTCTTCTATATACCAGTTTAAACTATAGCAAATATTGTCCACTATAGTATAGCCAAATATCTGAAATGTAAAGAAAAGGAAAGAAAAAATAAAAAAATAAATAAACTAAATAAACAGCTTATTGGGTATTTGTTTCATAGCTTGTTTGTTCACAATTGCATTATTGGGAAATAACCAAATGGGATTTCACAAACTGGTAAGCAGCTGGTAAGTCTGCACTGGAGAGAGTTTAGTAGTTTTGATATCATACACTTCAAAGAATTTCTCAGAACTCCATGCTGACACTGACATTTGTCTTGCTTTGTTTAGCTGCCAGCAGTGGGATGTGAAGATATTTTATCTTTTTCTCAATGCAGTTCCTCAAGCATGACACATCACCTTATTTTCAGCAGAACTGGCTGGTTTACAAGATGCCATGGGAGTATTCCTCTCACACACTTGAGCAAGCCATTTTAATTAGATAAAAATGTGTGAATAAGCACAATGTTTTGGAATAGGGTTGATGATAAGCATGATTTGTGTTCTGTGAATCATGATCTATTTACGTATTTCTTGCCCACAAATTGCTATTAACAAAATGGTCAGAAAAATTGGTTTCTCATAACTGATATGATACCTTTCTGTGCTGTGCACAGCTTAACCGCACACATCTTTAAGCTATGCTTCACTATGTCAGCCTCATATCCTCCCTAAACACCTCACCCGTTTCTTACACCTACGGGAAACATGATGAATCCTGGCAAAATGTCAGAGAAGAACTTATAAATCGGCATGTGTAAAATTAAATTTAAATTAAAAAGGTGAAAAATCAGGGTGAGCATTACTTTTGCCATATTATCAGATAATGCAACAAATCTAATCTGGTTCAAATCTAACCAAGGAAAAGTTTTCAGCATTGCTTGTGATGTTATTAAAATCTCAGACACATTTCCTTTTTATATTTGTAATAGGTACTCCTTTGTACACTGAAGCAATTGACATTTCTGAGAAAATGTTTATTCCGTTCACTGTAACTTTAGTAAACTTTGTTGACAGCCATTCCTGTTTTGACTATCCTCTGTTTTGACATTTGAATTAGTATCAGGGGGGAGTTTATATAAAATAATGACAGATAACATTAGGCCTTTATCTCCATTCTTCAAGCTTTACTTGGCTAGCCAGCTTTGACCCCTCCTCTCATTCCCCTTCCATCCCTTTAAATTTAGACACGGCCTTGCAGTATTTTAAAGCTCCCATCAAGACTGAAGAAAAGAGAGCAAATTTGCAAACAGGAAAGAAGGACCTTTTCTTTAACTTCGAAAAATAACCAGTCATGGTTCAGAAAAGCACACTTGTAACTACTTTGATTCTTCATCTAATTTCATTGGAAGGTATGTGCTTTATTTACAAAACTTTATTCTGTTTATTGTCTTCTAATTTTGGAGCACCTTCTAAATGAATAAATGTAAACATAAATGGAAGTATTTCTCTAATAATGTCCATTGTGGTACTCGCACATTGCATTCAGATATGTTTGTGTTTTCATTCTCTGACTTTCTTCACAAAAAAGCGATTTTTTTTGGTATAATATGTATTTATATCTTGTATTTATTCCATTTAGGGGGACAGTGCATTGACCCTGATGTAATGCTGAAATCATCCTTCCCTCCAGCCAGACCTTCGGTTACCAATATCAATGCGGTCTGTCTTTATGGCAGTGGTCGTCCCAGATATCCTGCCAGCTATTTCCCTTCATCCAGTCACGCTTACGCTCGTCGTGCTATAAATGCAGTCAACAGGCTGGAGTCGTGGTTTGATCAGTGCTGCCCCCAAGGGTCCCTTGGAAACGCACAGATCCTTTGCTGTGCGGAACAGGCGGTGCGTACACAGATTGAGAAACATGCCCAAACAGAAGTAATTTTACTATAGCGCTGCTGAACAGAAATATAATGATGTCTTTTCTTTGTGTTTGCAGTGGAAAAATACCTTGTCCTATTTTTGTGTTGAGGAATACTCCACCATGACTTTGGTCAATGAGTGCTGTGAAAAGAATGGAGAAGAACGATGGAACTGCTTTGCAAGTCAGGCTCCTAACCCTTCCTACCAACCCCTGTGTGGTTCCACTGCCCCACCTGACAAGATTTTCACCTGGGACCCCAAAACCTGTTAAAGGTCTTACTGCTATATGCTTTTATTTCATTTAGCAGCACACAACCTGTGTCAGTTAATCACCTGTGAATCACGAGGCATAATATAGCATGCGTTTCATGTCAATTAAACATGCCCAGTGTTCTAGAAAAGCTGGAATGTAACCCTGTGTATCAATAGCCTACATTTATTTTCACATGAATTATTTTATGCCATAGAAAAATATGCAAAAATAAAATGTGCTCATATCAGTTGAAGTTCAAAATAAAGTGTCAGTTTATTTCCAAAGTGGCAAAATGATTTAAAGAATTCTTTAACCCTTGACAGCACGCGTACATCACGGAGATGTCTATTTGACGTTTTTACATCTGCAAGACGTATTTTTTAGTGTTTGCTTATCTGCGATACGTGATGTCTATAGCTAGGACGTTTCCTATCAGATGTCAAATAGACGTTATAAAAATGTCTTTAAGATGATTTAGAATGTATGTAAAACTGACATCTTACAGACGTCTATCAGATGTTTGTTACACAGCAGATGCTTTCCAGATGAAGCGATCTTTAACAGACATCTTGCAGATGTATGTGTGGTATCTGGGAACATTAGATTTTTCCTTTGAGAAAATAACAGTTGCAACTAAGATGTAATCTTTCATGTCACATTGCATGGCAGATGTATTTTCAGCTCAGATTTAAGATTGCTTTATGTTGGATGTGGCATTGTTTAGGTTGAGGCTATTTCAAATCATTAGCAGCTGCATCATAAGACACTTTTAAATGATTCATCATGTAGACTTTCAATATAATATCAAAGATCAGTTCTAGATATAGTCCTGGCTCTAAAATCAGACTGGCTGAGGCACAACTGAATTCTATATTAATATGCCAACAATTTACTATGTTGCTTGGTAAAAGTTTAGGTTAATGGACTGAATTCTTCACGAAGTAAATAATGAACTATATTCTTATGATAATATCAATTATTTATTGACCATTCATGTCTTTTATCAGAGGCTAGCTGTTGTCACTGTTTTATGAAATCAAAAAAAGAGGTTGTGTTACAGGTCCCTAGTGATTAATCGCCTCAATTTAACTCCAAGGTTTAAGTTTATGAATGAACAATGTCTTCATTGAGCCGAAGGGGAAAAAAACGATTTAGACGAAACATTCAATAGTTAAATTTGGACTATTCTGTATCAGTCGAGTAGAAAGCCAGTTCGTCCAATAATGAGCCATTTCTACTGGTGTGTGAGTTCAACGGCCACCGCGGCGCAACAACGTCACTTCCGCTTGTTTGGGCGGCTCGAGGAACGAGGACGCTTCCGTGCGTTTCAGCTGGTTGTTTACTTCGGATGGACCCGGTAAAGTAACAAAATAAACAATTTCGCGTACTTCAAAGTTTCGCACGAGGCATCGAGCCCGTCTGTGAGCGTAAACGGAGGTTTAACGACGCTGTTTTTGAGGAAAAAGTGGAGTGAATAAGTTGAGGTAAGCGCTTTTACTTGTTGTTATTGTGGGTCTCTAGCCATTAACCCATTGGTATGCAAGCTAACAAACAC
Organism: Sinocyclocheilus grahami; assembly: GCF_001515645.1. Taxonomy (NCBI): domain Eukaryota; kingdom Metazoa; phylum Chordata; class Actinopteri; order Cypriniformes; family Cyprinidae; genus Sinocyclocheilus; species Sinocyclocheilus grahami. Next base: position 1,745,552 of record NW_015505447.1, on the reverse strand, counting down.
ATTTTTATATTTAGCGATTGTTTTGAGAAAGTAAAAGTACGACAAGTAGTGTGAAACTAACTACCACGCTCCTCTAGTAACTTACATGTCAAGGAAGAATATTGGCACACTAAGTTAAGTAACTTTTGTATTCGTCTATCAGTTAGTTTCCAATAACAGACTTTATTTGGACGTGTTCATCTTCCAGGGCTGTGGAGCATAAACCACAAGTGAAAACAAGCAGGACCATATGAAACTTCCGCCAGAAAATGGCTACGCCGGCAGTGGTTTCCACGGATGGAGCGAGCTCCAGTAAGAGAACCTTTTATTTCCTCTTGGTGTTTATGACACGTTAGTATAAGGTAAATTAAGTTATTGTGCTCTGGCTTCAAAAAATGAATCTCTTGCCAATCAGTCTTGTGTTTTACAGTAAGAAATTAATAGATGGCTGCTTTTTTTGAGGCCATGTGGAAACAGTCACCACTGTATAATACACAGAGCAATTTATTTTATTGTTCACTTGGTGAAGATTTTGATGTTTACTGGCAGGACGTAATTCATTATACTCATATTTGTCTTTTTGTGCCCTTCAGTTTAGCACACATGATGATTTTTGCAGATATTCAGTAGTTCCCAAAGCTTTTAGCGGCACAGATATAGTATAAATGTTTATTATAATGCTCAGACAAGTGATGCTTGCTTTCTAACAAAATAACATATGAAAGTGGACCATTAAAGGTTTTTACTTTAAGTATTTCATTAGTATGGGAGCCTGTTTCTGCCATGGGATATAAAAATGTAATTGTGACTTTAAATTTTTCTTCTCACAATTCTGAGGAAAAAACTCACCAAGACATAAGCTCAGAATTGCAAGATATAAACAGAAAAGTAATAATTGTGAAATATAAACTCTCAGTTGCAAGAAAAAAGTCAGAATTGTGAGAGTCACAATTACCTTTTTATATTTTAATTTCATGGCAAAAACTGGCTTTAGTGATAGTAAAGTTCGTTTTCTTTTCCTTTTTTTAATCACTGTTGTCACTCTTCAGATGTCTTTATTTTGGAGGTTATTGCAGCAGAAAGGTACATGCATGTGTGTAAGCACATGTGTGCCTGTGTTTTCATATGATCTTTATTTGAATGTCAGTGTTGTAGACTGTCTGTAGTAGGCCTGTGACTGCCTGGGTTGTGCTCGTCTTTGTTATTTTGCAACTACACACTTAGTTGGTGTGATTGGGTTACAGTGTTGTCTTGGAAGAACAAAGGAATTGATACCCAGGTGTCTGTGCATGCTGCAAGCTTACAATCATAGTCGGGGATTACCACACATCTCAATTCAGTGTGAACAGCTTTCTTTTGTGTTAGCATTTGCATTTATTTTGCATTTTATTTGTGGTATAGTTTTTTCATCCACAAGCAAGTTACACTCACTTCAATGTCAGGTTTTGTTTCAGTGTGCACTGGAATACGGTGGCCGAGAAGTGCAAAGCAAATCACAATTCTGAAAACAAAATAACAAATTACAAACGCAAAAGCAAGTCTAAAAAACAAAACAATTCAGAAAGCACAACAACAATTCAGAAAACATTATAACAAGTCAGAAAACACAATGACAAATTCAAAAACAAAATATCAAGTCAGAAAACACAACGACAAATCCAAAAACAAATTGACAAGTCAGAAAACACAACGACAAATCAGACAAACCGGAAAAGGTAGGTATAGTCTGAGACAGCGCCATTGGTTTGGGATTACTCACCGCTGACTGGACGAGACATCTGTCAATCAAAGAAGGGAGGAAAAAAAAGTTTGGCAAAAGGTGGGATCGAACCCGGGTTGATCGCATAAAAAAGCCAATGGCACGCACTCATCCATCTGCGCCACTGGAGCTGATGTTTTACAGCCACTTTTAACTAAATGTAAATAGACACACCGTATTTTTTATTCCAGAGTAAGGGCAATTCATACAATACATTTAAACTGAGCTACTTTAATACCATCTCCGAACTTTCTACCTCGACTCTGCTGTTCTTCGGCTGGTTTTTCCTGTATACGTTGATTGACAGATGTCTCGTCCAGTCAGCGGTGAGTAATCCCAAACCAATGGCACTGTCTCAAACTATACCTACCTCTTCCGGTTTGTCTGATTTGTCGTTGTGTTTTCTGACTTGTAAATTAGTTTTCGGATTTGTCGTTGTGTTTTCTGACTTGTTATAATGTTTTCTGAATTGTTGTTGTGCTTTTTGAATTGTTAATTAGTTTTTTAGACTTGCATTTGCGTTTGTAATTTGTTATTTTGTTTTCAGAATTGTGATATGCTTTGCACTTCTTGGCCACCGTACTGGAAGGATACCAGTGCATAGGGAATATGTGAAAACAACAAAGAAATAGTTCACCCAAAAATGAAAAATTGCTGATAATTTACACACCCCTTAAGCCATCAAAGATATAAATGAAATTTAGCATTACATAACTTGCTCACCGATGAATCCTCTCTAATGAATTTGTGCCATCAGAATTCAAACAGCTGATAAAAACATCACAATAATCCACAACATGACTCCAGTCCATCAATTAATGTCTTGTGAAATTAAAAGCTGTGTGTTTGTTATAAACAAATCCATCAAGACATTTTTTACTTGGATTTTGATGTGAGAGGACAGGGGATGGACTTTTACACTGAAGGAAGCATTGTTATATTATATTATACAAAGACATTAATTGATGGACTGGAGTCATGTGGATTATTGTGGTGTTTATAATCTTTTAGTTCATTGTAATAAAGCTAGCTACAAACCATAAATAAATCACAGGGCTCCATAAATCCTAATGGCTTTTTCCAGTTAATTTGCATGAATTTATAACATTTGGTTGAAACATTCATCTTTTTTTTTGTACTCATAGGTACTCCTGGAAATCGAAATATGGCTTCTTCAGAGGTTATTATTGTCTCTTTTGCTTTAATAATGGTTTCACATTCACTTTTTATCTCATCCACTTTTTGTGGTTATTATGAATTGGCCAATATATTTATGACTCTATACTGGAACTTTTTTTCTAATCAGTGCTAGCAGACGTCTCACTTTTGTCTATAATGTGAATGGGACTCTCTGCCCCCTTCTTTTCCTATTTATTTCTATTTATTTCTTGTGAATCGGCATTTACATCCATTAATATGTTTACTATATACCCTGCAAAACATCTGCACTAATTGTGTTACTCTGTTCTTGAGGTTTTTTTTTTTTTTTTTAAACTAAAAAATATTAAGACTTCATGTCTCTCAGCATTGTACAGAAAAATCTCCTAGTGAAATCAGTGATGCTGAAATTTATTATTGCATCATTGTATAATTGATTCAAAATGATGTAAACATAATTAGCATTTGCTGGAAAAGTTCCTTTGTCATAAATACATTATTAATGGCTTAAATTTTCTGTCTTGCCTGATATGTTTACGGAGCAATCATATATCTTTCAGCTTCTTAGCATCTCTGGTTCATCCCAGACAAACAAAAAGACCATGGGCCACCGAGGGATTGACCCCACTGGGGAAACCACATATAAAAAGGTGCGAGCTGTGAATATCCAGATTTTATATCCTCATTTTGTCTACTGCTAACACTGTAAATATTTAAAAATAGAAATTTGTTAGAGATGGGACCAGATCAAACTTAGCGGCAGTTCAACTTCAAACCTCAGTGTCATGACACACATTCCTGAATCTGCCGGATCTGCTTGCAACTCGTAGATTATTGTTGTGTTATCTGTTCTGTTCTTAAGAAGATAAAGCCCAATAAATGGTATGGGCAGGTACATGCAGATAAGACTAGCAGGCCTTGAGTTATTGCTCCTCCCTTTCAGTTTTATTAAATCACACGTCTTTTGTAGGCCTTCAAACAAGATGCATGTATCAGTGTTATATTTAGTTCCAGAAGAATTTTCTTGGTATTTTCTGAATTGCACATTAACATGTTCTTATTCTGCTCATCATATGCCCTCCACTGGAACCCTTCTTCAGACAACATCATCTGCTCTGAAAGGTGCCATTCAGCTGGGCATCACACACAGTGTGGGAAGCTTGAGCCAAAAGCCAGAAAGAGATGTGCTCATGCAGGACTTTGAAGTGGTAGAAAGCATCTTCTTTCCCAGGTGCGTTTGTATGTGTGTCTGCATTAAAAGTAACCATGAAGAACCTTTTTCATAAGTGGTCACATTGTGTACTTAAAAGTGCTTGTTTTTTTTCTCCCTGTCAGTCAAGGCAGTTACTCAACTCCAGGTCATCATCATGGTGACTTCAAGTTTAAAACTTATGCTCCCATTGCATTCCGCTACTTCAGAGAGATGTTTGGGATCAGACCTGATGACTACCTGGTACTATCCTGTTTGTTCACTAAACAGCATTACCACAGTTTCCTGGAAATATCAGGGAACTTTATAATTGTTTGTAGGTCTGGAATAGTCATGGGAATTTTTTAGGGAAATCTTTGTGAATATACATTTTTGTGACTGGTCTAAAATATTTAATCAACTAGAAATTGCTGTTGAATAGAGCTTGAGTAGAGTTAAACTTGCTTGTAAGCCATTGTGAGATGGTTCTTTTTCAATGAATTGGTCAAAGAGATTCACAAAGTGGTCTGAATGATTCATTGTCACAATTCTCAATCAAAGTAATAACTGGAAAAGTCATGAAAAAGTTATGGAAATTAATTGATCATGTTCATTCATATTACATCTCTCTTTTTGTTTTGTTCCGTCCAGATTCTTTTTTTTATTTATGTATATATTTTTTATCTGTCTTCCTTTTATGACTTGAACGAAAGTGCTTCTCAGTGACACTGCATTTAGTTAAACGGACACCTGCAACACTCCAGTCCTATGTTAACTGCTGTGTATGTGTGTGTGTGTGTGTGTGTGTTTTCTGCAGTACTCTCTTTGCAATGAACCCCTTATCGAGTTGTCTAATCCTGGAGCGAGCGGGTCTCTCTTCTACGTTTCTAGTGATGATGAGTTTATCATTAAGACGGTACAACACAAAGAGGCAGAATTCTTGCAAACACTGCTGCCAGGTTACTTCATGGTAAGTGTTTATGTCTGTATTATGTGTTATCTCAACATATCTTGTTCATTTTATTATTATTTGATAATTATTTCATTATTATGTGATATTATTTCCTCCTTATAATTCACCTTACATCTTCTAGAACCTGAACCAGAACATGCGTACGCTGCTTCCCAAGTTCTACGGCCTCTACTGTGTTCAGGCTGAGGGGAAGAACATCCGAATTGTAGTGATGAACAACCTGCTGCCACGCGCTGTCCCCATGCACCTTAAATTCGACCTGAAGGGCTCAACGCACAAGCGACGTGCTTCGCCGAAAGAGAGAGCCAAGAATTTGCCCACGTGCAAAGACCTAGATTTCATGCAGGACATTCCTGAAGGCATATTGCTGGAGAGCGACCACTACAGCGCCCTCTGCAAGACCATTCAGAGAGACTGTCGGGTGAGAGAGTGCGTGTGTGTGTGTTGGAGACAGAAGTTGGCATTGTAAGAGGAAAGAAACGTAAGGAAGAGTGGTGCAACAAAATGGCTTAAAAATGTTTGATTGTCTAAGTCAGTGGTTCTCAATTCCAGTCCTGGGGTACCACTGCTCTGCAAATTTTGTATGTCTCTTTTATCTGACGCCCTCGGTTCTGAATCAGGTATGTTAAATAAGAGAGACATACAAAATGTTCAGAGCAGTGGTACCCCAGGACTGGAACTGAGAACCTCTGGTCTAAGTAGTATGACTTTAGGATACATCTTTGCCGTTCACATTGTTCAAGATCCAGCTATATTTTCTGCACTTGAGGTGCTTGGTTGTATATGCAATAAATGCATATTCATTGTAGCTTAATCCATTCTTTTAAAATAACTGTTTGATTGAATCACTCTGCAGTTTGCATCTGCTACATGTGCCTCTCTGTATTCCTGTATGTTTAGGTACTACAAAGCTTTAAAATCATGGACTACAGTCTGCTGGTGGGTATCCACAACTTGGACCAGGTCGGTGAAGAGGCGTCTGCTGCAGTGCCTGATACCCAGAAAAAGGCACCAGGCCAGAAGCCCCTATACTGTACAGCCATTGAGTCTATTCAAGGGGAATCCAAGGGCAAGACTTCACCACAGCCCTACGAAAGGTTAGTGGATCCACCTTTGGCTGGCATCTTGAATCTACAAAACTCCCGGTGGGACACTCAAAAATAGCGCAAGACTGAATGTATAAGGCTATAGAACCTTTCTAGAGTGAATTTTACAGTATTGTTCAGAAATTTGGAGTTGGTAAGCCTTTTTTTCATGTTTTTGAAGTCTCATGTTCAACAATACAGTAAAAACAGTAATGTTGTGAAATGTTATTACAATTTTAAATGTCAAATACAATTGAATATATAACAATTTAATATCTATTCAAATGTAATCCCTATGATGGCAAAGCTGAGTTTTAGCAGCCGTTACTTCAATCTTCAATGTCACATGTTCTTACAGAAATCAATCACTAATAGGTTAATTGTATATTGGGTGACTAGCCAACTAGTACTGACATACTTTATTCAGAGCTGCAATTTTTTTGTTAATATTATTACTGTGAAATTATTACTTGTGCCAACACAATTGTTAATGTGCGATATTTGTTCTTTATTTGCAGCATGGGAGGAATTCCAGCATTTAATTCAAAAGGAGAAAGATTGCTGGTTTTCATTGGCCTCATTGATATCCTTCAGTCTTATAGGTAAACTGTATTTCCATATTTTTGCATTTTCTCAATAACAAATTCCTATAATTTGCTAATAACTGTGTATGTTAGGCTTGTAAAGAAGTTGGAGCACTCGTGGAAAGCTTTCCTGCATGATGGGGTATGTCTCATACTTCATGTCAAACATTGCATGAAGACTAACTTTACAAATGCATTTTGTGTATTTATTTTGTTTATTTGATGTTTTCCTCTGCAGGACACTGTATCTGTTCATCGGCCGAGTTTTTACGCAGATCGTTTTCAGAAATTTATGTGCAGTAATGTCTTCAAAAAACCTCCTTGTAAGTTTGATAGTCACATTGAAACGTCTGCAATGGATGCATTTAAGGGCTAATGCATTAAAGTTTATTCCAATTCTTCTGTTAGTGAAAATGTCACCCTCAAAGAAAAGTCGAGGAGGAACTGTGTCTTGTGGGAAGAAGTCAAACATTGCAGTATCTGGACAATCACAACAATCCCTTCCTGTAGCAGCAGAACAAACACAGCCACAACAGACTACAGCGCAGCTGTCCAGCAGTGGAGCTGTGTCCCTGAGCCCAGACACTCAAGGAGACCGAGGTATGAGAAGACATTCAGAGATCGGGGGAAATGGGAAGGATAGACGGGCAAGAGAGCAGTAAAGGAAATCTTCTTTGTTGTGTTTCCTTGGTGGTTCAGTGTTGGGATGTAAATACTAAAATTCTGTTGTTTTCTGAGTAGATTCAAAATAAAACATTAAAAACTCAAACACTGAAAACTGGATCATTTTAAATTATCCAAGTGAGTTTAGTTATCACAACATTAATGTACAAAATGTATGTGTATATATATATATATATATATATATATATATAATATATATTTATTAAGATTGGCTGAAGATTACATTTGAGAGTTTTTAAACATAGATTAAGCATGCAGAGTTAAATATTTAAAAATGGCGTGAAAATTCACATTGAACAATTCATCTATGCATATGTTTAGTATTTTTTGACTTTTTGACCTTATAATCTTTTATCAAAATATCATAAATAATATGCCACTGCAAGCTCACATTCATCTGCCTTCACTTTTGATGCAACGGTCACATCCCAAAATCCAGTCAACAACCTATGAATAGGACAAAGTCCTTACCCTATTTAAATTTTTTTTTATGTTACACTCAGATAAGTCCAAATATGGAATAAAAGGTCCTTTCCATTTCATTGCAAATTTGAATATCAACCGATACTGATATATTAGAACAACATCTCCAATATTGGCCTAAATAATGTGACACTGATATATTGTACATCTGTAATTCTTTGTTATTTTGATAGATGTATAAACTCTGATCGGTTGTCATTCAGAAGAGATTGTTTTAATGACCATTTCCTCTGTGCAAAGCTTAGGTTTTTGCATTCAAGCTACTTGAGGGTCTCAACTGTATGACTTGTCCTTGAGAGTATGGAATACATACAGTGGGTACGGAAAGTATTCAGACCCCCTTACATTTTTCACTCTTTGTTATATTGGAGCCATTTGCTAAAATCATTTAAGTTAATTTTTTTTCCTCATTAATGTACACACAGCACCCCATATTGACAGAAAAACACAGAATTGTTGACATTTTTGCAGATTTATTAAAAAAAAAAAACTGAAATATCACATGGTCCTAAGTATTCAGACCCTTTGCTCAGTATTTAGTAGAAGCACCCTTTTGATCGAATACAGCCATGAGTCTTTTTGGGAAAGATGCAACAAGTTTGTCACACCTGGATTTGGGGATCCTCTGCCATCCCTCCTTGCAGATCCTCTCCAGTTCTGTCAGATTGGATGGTAGTATGCTTTGTTTGTTTTCAAGACTAGCAGAGATTTTATGATAACTTTGTGTAGTTTAATACTCCGATGCACTTTTGTGCTAATAGCAGAGCAAATGAGAGCTGTAAATTTTTGCCCCTTACAGCACATGCATGGACAATGTTAGCATTGTTCTCATACTTCAGGAATCAATACAGCCTTCAGTTCTCTCTGAGGTTTATGCATTTGAATCATCTGACATTTTAGAGGCCTAGATTGAGTTATTGACAGTGAAAAGCAGTTTTGTAGTTCAATCTTTCCCTTTCCCCATCAACCCTACTAAATCATTATTGGCTTTTTTCTCTCTTTTTCTCTCCTCAGGTGTGCAGACTACTCGTCCTGACCTGCTCCCACAACAGCTTAATGAAGATGAGATCACAAGTAGCTCAGCTGATACGACCCTGTCAGCAACCTCGCCTGTAAGCTCTCGGCCCTCAAACACTCCAGCTCTGAGGTATGTGATGGTTAAAAAGATTTGGATGAATTTGACCGAAGATTAGTCAACTACTACTAATAATACTATTGGTTGATTCTATCACATGCTGATGCACTCTCACTCTTTTCACACGTAATAAATGAATATTGACTCAAGTTCATTTCATTCCCAGTCATAGCAGTATAGCTGCCCACTCATTCGGAGAAAGCTTGGATGTGGAAGCCATTTCACTCAGTGAGATTGTTCCTCAGACAAGCACATCAGAAGTAAGAGACATTTTGTCCAGGGCTGTAATCGGTTTCAGTGTAGACTAAAAACTTGTAGAGTGTTTGGATGTCCTGCAACAGTGGTTCTCAACTAGTGGGCTGCAATTGTGAACAGTTATTATGATCGACTTTTAACACTTGCAAAACAGTCTTGTTCAACCTGCCATATTATTACATTTACATATTGTTCAGGATAGGCATGGTAATATGAATACATTTTAATATTTGATTTTAAGACATTTTTGTTAGCGTTTTGCTACCTTATTGAGTCACCACTGGATATCTAATATAAAAGCTGAAATAATTTGAGAAATACTGCTCTATCATGCCAACAAATAATATTGTGAAATGAAAGGTTCTCTTTATCCTCAGAGTGCATGCACATTTACAAATCATTGATTGCAATGTAATCTTTGCAATGTGAAATGAGAGCTGCTTTTTACAAAGCAAGCATTGCTGGTTTACTCGTCTTAGTCATTCAACCCTGTTCTATAGCAGTGTAATTTATTCTTTCTCTTGCTGTTGCAGTGAAAGACTTTGGATGAACAGGACAAAGTAAAGCCCTCAAGGACAAAGATTTGTTCTCTTTTAAGGACATCAGAACAGGAAGAAAAAGAAAAACATTAAAGTAAGATGGTCTTGCTGTAAACACCTGGGGAACTGGAAACCAGAGAATCTGGATGACAAAAGAGAGAAGTGCACATGTTTATAAAACAGTAAAGACGTAAAGATAAAGATGTTCTCCCCCTTTTTTATGTATTTTTTGGATGTCAACAGTATGGTATCCAATATTGCTGCTAAGAAATAGAACCAAAATAAAGATGCCACTGTAGTACCTCAACAGTGAGATATCACTGTTCTCAAGCAGTGCCATATTTACAAGAACTTTTTGAACCTGAGAATGTTCACAGCAGAAGTAAAGTGATGAGAACTTTGCATCATGTGACCCTGCTCTTGGGGAACATACAGGTCTTTTGAGTACCTTGGTGAGAGTTTTCTAGTGGACTTCATTTGACCATGTATCTTTTTTTCTCTTAATTTGCCATGGAGACCAATCTGCAGGGGTCATGTTATTGACTTCGCTAAGGGAAGAAAAGAAGTCTGGTTGATTTTGAGTTTTTATTGCCTATTTTAAAGACATTTTAGGGATATGGCATGATTATTAACAACAACAATGGAAAAAAATTTCGAATGAGTCGAGCCAGATCAGGTTGCCTGAACAATCACATAAGACACTTTTTCAAATCTGAATTTATAAAAATCTGTACGACTTGGGTTTTATGAATCGATTTGATTGCAATACTGTGATATTGTATTGGATATTTAAATGTGCCTTAATCACAAGTTATTTTGCCTTGTCATAAACAGGAAGCCTTTTTCTGTGCATGATGCCTGTGAGTGGATTGTGCACAATTGCAAAAATAATATCAGTCGGTCATGTGTGATTGTTAAAATATAATTAATTAAAAATATATATTTGGAGCTTTCCAAGAAAATGCTTTCCCCAGTCTTGTTTGCTTTACATTGTTAGGAAAAAAGAGCGAGGAGAAAAAAACAGTAAAAAGCTCACTTTTGTAAAAATGGAAGAGATATTATATACCATATATACATTCAATATTTCGGCTTGCGGGACACATTTTTAAAATGGTTGTTTTTTTAGCGCACAATAATACTTCACAGTTGGCAGACTAACTACTGTAAAATAATATATAGCATCTGTACTGTCTTCAGTATTTTTTATGTTTACTTAAACTGGGTAGAATAGAAACTTCTCTTAAGGTCTCGGTTTTGTGAAGAGAATTGAAATCAAACTAAACTAAATCCTAAACCAAAACCTTTAAAAAATATGTATATATATGTACGTTCATGCTAATCAGTCAATCTGAATACAGATACGTTGGTAATGAAGATGCAAATGTTTTTAAATACAAATAAGTGGAGTAAGGGAAAGTTGCTGAATCCTTTTCTGTGACAATTTTTCTAAACAAAAGAAACATTCCTGTAAAAAGTCATATTTATTTGTATGTTTGCATGTAATTTATTTCTTTAGCTCAACTTCCAAAGTGTCTGATACCTGGTGGCTGTGTAAATTTGTTTGGGAAGGTGAATTTTTTTTACTGTACACTTACGATCGGGGATTCCTGTGCAATTGCCGTTTACTCTGAAAATGCTGCCTTCATTCTTGGTGTCTATCAAACTGAGAATGGTCTTATGTAGTAGCTTTATGAAAATATTCTTCACTCTTACAATGACATTCATGTATTTCTGCTCTCTTGCAGAGGATATTAAGACTTTTGGAGTGGAAAATATTGCAACATTTCATGCTGTATGCAAATGAATGAAATAAACAACACTGAAAAGTAGAACTTCCTGTGTTATGCTTTACTATCTTAAAGCCTGTTGAAGGCACAAGTGTTTCATGGTTTACATCTGCGTTTAAAGTTATTCCAAACCTGTATGATATTGTTTCTTCTGTGAAATACATAAAGAGATGTTAGTCAGAATGATCGTCTCAGAAAAATATTCATTCATTATGTGTAAAAGTAACGATGAATGTGAATGGTGAGGTTGTTAGTCCCACACACTTTGCCTTTTCCCTAAAATATCCTGGAAAAGAATGTTTGGAACAACGTTAGGGTGAGGAATTATGACGATTTTAATGTTTGGCGTCAACTAGCCCTTAAATTTAACAACGTCCTCAGCAACGCGAACTCCCACCACACGTGGGCGCGACAAATGCATTTCTGCACCGCTTCCTGTATCAGAAGCGTCACGGAAGTGTCAGCCAATCAGCTTTGCTGTTACAAATCTCGTCATTGTTCTACATCTGTAAGCCAATCAGCGACGCTCGGACTTTGGGAAACGGACTAGAGGATTTCCAAGATGGTGCTCGAAAGTACTATGGTCTGGTAAGAAATAAACAAACTCTTTGTTGTAGATATATTTGCTCTTATTGCATAGTTAATACTCCTCAGACTTACTGTAAATACATAGGTTTTCCTTCTGACACACGTTTGAGCCCTTAGTTAAGAACAAGTAAGAGAATTCAATAGTCGGTTTCTGTTTAGAATGACATTCTCCAGAGTCATTATTCAGCACGTAGCTCTGCAATAAAGAAACAGACCACTAACACAAAAACACATTTATGACCGATTTATTAGTGAACTCAGTCTGATAGCGTCTTATTTAGTCTTCTATAATTGTCATAAAGCGATACTGGTTGTGTCTCAGACTGTCTAGTGAGATGAATTGTTGGTATAACGCTCTCAAAAGATGTCTAGATAGGCAGCTCACTTGGTTTTGATTCTCAGACATTATTTTAAAGCAGGTTTCCACTGCTGGGATCCAGTTTACTTACTTTGGCTGATATGTAAATAAAACCAGGACCACCAAGTGCCAGTGTTTGATTTTTGTTTTATCCCTTGCAAATGTCAGCACTCAGTTTATGCTCTTATACTTGTATAAGTTGGATGAAAACATGCTGATTGTCTTCACATGTTTTTTTCAGTGTAGACAACAGTGAATACATGAGGAATGGAGATTTCCTGCCCACTAGATTACAGGCACAGCAGGATGCCGTCAACATTGTCTGTCACTCAAAGACCCGTAGTAACCCAGAGAACAATGTGGGCCTAATCACAATGGCAGAGTAAGTGTGTCAGTGTTGTATTTTATTTCATATATGTATGATCTGTCAGTAGTGCTGTTTACATGTAATAGCACATCTTTTGGTTTGTTGCAGTAATTGTGAGGTCCTAACCACCTTAACACCAGACCCTGGCCGCATTCTCTCAAAGCTCCATGCGGTTCAGCCACTTGGAAAAATCTCATTCTGCACCAGCATACGAGTGGCACACGTATGTACATTCATAGATGCTTATAGGGATAGTTCTCTCTCAGAAATTAAATAGGTTTTGGGGAATTTCCTTTTTAAAAAAGTGAAAGTAGTATTTTAATCTGTGTATGTCTGCATCTAGTTGGCACTAAAGCATAGACAAGGCAAGAACCACAAGATGAGGATTGTTGCTTTTGTGGGCAGCCCAGTAGAGGACAACGAAAAAGATGTATGTTTTTTGTTGTTGTTTATTAATGAATGTCAAATGCTTTTCATCTTTCATTGTTGGTCAAACTGAATATTTGATGTAATACAAGTTATAAACATAATTTTTTCCCACTAAATCCTTTTAAGATGGTGAAGTTGGCAAAGCGGTTGAAAAAAGAAAAGGTCAATGTTGATGTGATAAATTTTGGAGAAGAGGTAACTGACACCTTTCTTTTGTTCACTTTAAAAATCTTTCTGATTTTCTTGCTTTGATTTTTCTCTTTCTCTCTTTTAATCAATCTGTTCAGGAGATGAACACAGAGAAACTAACTGCATTTGTGAACACTCTGAATGGAAAGGAGGGAACAGGTTCTCATCTGGTCACGGTGCCCCCTGGGCCCAGCCTAGCTGATGCCCTGCTGTCTTCTCCCATCCTGGTTGGTGAGGGTGGTACCATGATGGGCCTGGGTGCAAGTGACTTTGAGTTTGGAGTGGACCCCAGTGCGGACCCAGAACTGGCCCTGGTAAGATACAAATTCATCTCTTGTATAACTGCACTGAAGAATGAATCCATAGCATTACAGGTGAAATGTGTCTGTTATTTAAAGGTGAATCTTCTTATACATATGTTTATTATGCAGAAACACCTATGAGTAAAACATTTATAGGTTGATTCCCTCAAAGTGTGTGAACACTGAAGCTCTGTGATGCTTTAACTTTGTTTACCAGCAACTTTATTAAGTCAGCAACATTTTTTTGTATTTTTAGTTCTGTCTCACTTGATCAATTCTAATGACATTGAAAGGGAAGATATTTATTTAAGTTGCTCTTGATCCACAGGCTCTGCGTGTATCTATGGAGGAACAAAGGCAGAGGCAGGAAGAGGAGGCTCGTAGGGCGACTGTCCAATCAGCAGCTGAGGCTGGCATTCCCACCTCAACCGCTGACGGTAAGGATGTGCTTGAATGTTTAAAATAGTGAGGCATGGTGGGCATAGTGGCTCTGGACTAGTACTGGATAGAATGCAGGTTTCAAAATGTACCAAAATTTTAAGGATTGCGTTAGCCCCTGCTGGTAGATGCTGGTACTACACCATTAGGCAGCATCAAGCATCTTTCACCTTTATAGCCTTTCATGGTGACTTCAACATGGTCCTAATTTTGAATAACATTTTCAGTTATTGATTCATTTTGTGCAGCCTGTTCATTTTCAAGTAGTAAAATTGCACTGATGTTTGCTTTTTAATTTTCAAATTGATTGTCAGCCTTCGTCTCCATACTTTTGATTCTTAACCTTTTAGTTGATTCCCAATGCAAGACAGAGTCCTGATTTTCTGTGCCACTTTTGTTCTCCCCTTCAGAATCAGAGGAAGCTCTTCTGAAGATGTCTGCCTCTCAGCCTGAGACTGGTGTGGCAGCACTGCCGGACTTCAGCAGCATGACAGAGGAGGAGCAGATAGCCTATGCCATGCAGATGTCCCTGGCAGGTGGAGGTTTGTGCCTCCTTCTCGTACCTTCTTAGTCTTAGAATATCCTCTGTACTTGACACAGAATGCGATATTGACCATTATCCTTCTTATGTCAGAATTTGGAGAATCAGTGGATACGGGAGTTCCAATGGACACTGCGGAATCTAAGGTAATTAAAAATATTGTCTGTTGGGCTCATCACAATCTCAGGATACTGAGAAATCAAACTACAAAATTTTTTTTTTTGGTCATTATATCAAGCGTAAGCGTTAGTTCTGGCAGGTCACGTTAGTCAAGCTTGCATCAGCTGACTCTCAGCTGATCCCCATCTACCTATGCGAATACGACACCTATCTAATGGCGCTTTTCCACTGCGTGGTACGACTCGGCTCGGCACGGCTCGGTTTGTGTTTCCACTGCAGTTCAGTACCGCTTTAGAGTGGGCGGGATTATTCACGTCATTATAGTTGCGCCGCCTCTACTACCACGACTCCTAAAAAAAACTTTTTCATTCCGCGTCGCCCCATCAAGCTCTCGCTGGTTCTGCTCCTCTGCTATCAGGGTTCTGTTCTTCCGCAACAGACAACAAAACTTTTCGGTTGTTAAAAAAAGGTGCGCTCGTTCAAAGCAGTTGTGTTCGATACTTCGCTGGCTGTGCTGATTTAAATCTAGCGGTTCTTTTGTGTTTGTGTCGCAAGTTCAGTGACGCAGGTAGTGACGATTCTCTCCGGCCAATCCGTGATCAGCAGAGTTTACACGTCACGTTTTGGTAACGGTACAGTTCACTTGGAACCCCAACCGAGGTGGTACTAAAAAAAGTACCAGGTACTGTACCCAGTGGAAAACCCCCAAAAAGTGAACCGTACCAAGCAGTGGAAAAGCACCATAAGCATTCATATATAAGGTTCCTCAGTATTATCAGCAGTTTTCGCATTGCTCAATAGCTAATTACTCTCCTCCATCCCCAACTCCTCCTCTGTCAGTCGGGATTCAGCCTTCCGATTCTCCTTTGAATCAGACTAATTCTAAAATGTGTACATAAAATTATTGAACTTTAACAATATCTGTAGTACATTTATGTTGGTTCTGTTGTTTACCCTGGGGGGTTATTGCTGCTCTCCCTGCTCTCATCCATGCTAGACTGCATGGATGCGCAGGAAGTTCTTGCTCAGAACGGAACCATACCGCCAATCCAAACTGTATGCTAACTGTCAATCATCTTTGACGATAGTGGTCCTGACAGAAATATATTCCCATGTATTTTCCTTGTGACAGAACACTGTTCCCTTAGACTCCCTGGTGACTTGTCATTTCTCTTGCACTTTTTAACTGATTCTACAGGAAGAGGATGATTATGATGTAATGCAGGACCCAGAATTCCTCCAAAGTGTCCTGGAGAATCTACCTGGTGTTGATCCTAACAATGAGGCCATCCGCAATGCCATGGGCTCCCTAGCCTCTCAGAGTGGTAACAAACAAGAGGGGAAAAAAGATGATGAGAAGAAGAATTAAATTCAAGTGTTCTGTTACTGATTGATGTAAATGCCATTTGACATGTGAAATGAGTTCCTTCAAAAAGTAGCCATCAAAAGTCCTTATAAAAGCAGTTTTAGGTGCATATGGAGTTGCTGAGACATTCACTACCAAATTACTGCAGTGTTGTGTGGTACCTCAAAAATTCACACATAGCTTGCTAATGATCTTTTCCCCCTTCTGCTCTGTGCATAACTGATTAAATATTTGATAAACCCATGCAAAATATGTAATCTGAACGGTTTCTGCTTTTTTTCTATTGCTATTAAAACATGACATCTGATCAGAAGCCTTACAGTTTTGTTTTGCTTAGAAACATGTTTTACCTCGGCTTGTCTGTAGGATCTTTGACAATATAATGAACATATTACACATGACAAATAGTATGTTTTATAAAAAAAATAAATAACTGAATCCACTTAAAAGCATAGAATCTTTTGGATCTTTTCAAAGCCATTATTTTCCAAAAATATTCAAATGTTCTCAAGATCTACTCATTTTTACAATATACAATATATTTTTGTCCCATCCAGACATTCATATATGAATGTTCAGGGTTAATCTATATTTAACCACATCTCAATATTACAAAATTGAATTAAAAAGGTGTTGAAAACATAACCATGAGATTTTTACAAAGGAAGGATTAGGAGGTTGTGGAGTTATACGGGATTATGTATATCTATTTACAGATCTCTTACATAACCAAAACTATCACTGAAGGCAGAAAAAGAGATGATGAATGGTAGTACAGAGATAACGGAGATAAGGCGTAGTGAACTGACCCCAGTAATACAGTATCTAGGAGTGGCTATCGGGCAACAACTTTTAAAATGAATGAACCTTAGGGTTGAAAAAAGCATGCTAGAAGGAAGAGTCGTAGTAATGCTAATTTTTCCCACTTTTGATCAAGATGTAAAAAATACAAGTTAAACATTCTGCCAATATTTGCTTTAAACATTGAAACTGTAAAACAGATGTCATCAACACAAATTTGTTTCAAAACATTCATTTTAAAGCATAATATATGTGGGAAAATGTCTACCTTCTAGCATTATCAATTATCAGTTTGCCTGTTCATATGCATCTCCTATTGCATGAAGAATGTAATGTTCATAAAGGCCCAACACGCTGGTTAGTTTTTCAGTACAGTCTGCACATTCAAAACTCTCCGACGAATCTTCTTCTTGAGCAGGTGTTTCTACTTCCATGTCAACACTTGTCTCCACAAATGAAGGGCTTCTCTGATATTTGCGGCTGTAATTATGTTGACCATTTGCCACCATCTCTATGCTTTCACTTGAATTTAGGTTGGTGGTTTCATGATCTAAAGTGGCCTGAGGTAGGTGTGTGCTGTCGGATTGAGAAGTGATTTCACTGTTTGGAAGTTCATGACCAGGATTCTGAGAGTCTGAAACATCCTCTGGTTCATCAGGGTCCAAATTAATGACCGGAAGCTGTACTCTGCCACTAGGAGGCACATAGAGTCTGTCAGTGTGGGAATAAACATACAGGCTGTCATTATTGGGTATGCCATCAAGTTTGAGGTTTGATATATGATTCCTGCCAGTGGAAGGTGGGGTAGATGGTGTGTCATTATGACAAGAATCGAACAATTTTGAGGTAGGTACTACTGCTGGATGGATGTGAGTCTTTGCATCTCTAGAATGACGTATCTGATGAGCGTAGAGTAACTCTCCAGTTGAAAAGCTAGCTTTACACCTTTTGCATTTGTGAGGAAAATCAAGTGGCTTTGATGGAATATCAGGGAGGGCCGGTCCATAGTATGTGGTGTGTGTTTTCAAATGTTCCTTTAAGACTCTTGCATTGTGAATGAGAGATTGCAAAGGAGACAAACGTGAGAGGTAGAACCATTATGCAGAAGACTGCTTGATTAGGTTTCTTAAACTACTGAAAGTCTTAGAACAGACATCACATTTCAGACTTTTACAAAGTTTATGAGACTCACATTGGTGAGCATGTAAGCTTGCCTCCTGAATGAAGGTTTTGGGACAGAGGGGACAAGCATATGGTCTCCGCCCTGCATGGCCAATCATATGCTCTCTAAAAGAGCTAAAGAAACGAAACTGCAGATTGCACTGCGTACAGAAGTAACAACGGCTTTTTAGGTGATGATGCTGCTGATGTAGCCATAGTTTACTCCACCTTTCAAAGAACTGTCCACATTGTGCACAAGTATATCTGAAACCAGGAGCATGTGTTTGCAGATGAGCACTCAAAGTCCTGTACCTCTCGAATGGCTGACCACAACGCGAACACTTAAATTTCCAAAGACTCTGAGTGATTTCAATGCATTCTAGAGAGCTACTTGGGGAAGTACAGTTAACATCAGAACGAGTGGGTGATTGGGCATTTGGGAGATTAATGGGTGAATGGGCAGAATACGTTTTAGGAAGTTTTGAAAGATCTGTATCTCTTGTTTGTGTAGGTTCCACACAAACATGTTCTGAACTGGTTGTTGTTTGGGAATCCAGCTGAAATCCTGTACTTGTTGGACTCTGAGATGAGGTACACCTTAGAGGGTAGGTGTGGGTAACACCTTGCATGATTTCGGTAAGTGATGCACTACAAATCTCCTCCCCACTTGACTGGCAACAAACCTCACAATGAACATTCATCTCTGAATCCTTCTCATAACACTGTCCTCAAGAAAAACAAATGTATGGGGGAGAGCTGGTGTGTGTTTGAAGGTGAAGAGTGTATTGGCACCATTTCCTGAAAAGTTGTTTGCATATTTGGCACTTGAAGAATACTGGTGTGTTCACTTGACCATCAACTCCTTGACTTACAATGAAGCCCTCAGTGTTATTGCTCGCCTCATCATTTCTCCTTGCAATGCATGTTTTGGATGCTTGGTGCATCCTAAGTGCAGACAGGGCACTGAATCCATGACCGCAGTGAAAGCAGGAGAAAGGTGTCTCACCAGCATGGTCTTGAGAATGCTTTTTTAGGGCTTTTAGTTGGTTAAAGCCTTTTCCACAAATCGAGCAAGCACATGGTTTAACAGGCCAGTGGGTTTTTTCATGAGCTATGAGGCTTGACTGTTTCCTAAATGTCTTCTCACAGTCTTTACAAGTCAAGGGCTTCTCCACTTCATGCACTTGCATGTGATTCTGCAATTTGACGTGGTTTGCAAAGCTTTTCTTGCGAATAAGGCACCCATAATTGTTTGGGGTCTCTGGAGACACATTTGATGAAATAGTTCTCTTGCTTTTTACGAGCTTATGTGGTTCACTGTTTGCTTTTGATTCCTGCATGTGGACTTTAAAATGACATAGCAACTCATCTTTCTGCAAAAACATTCGGCTACAGCAAGGACAAGGAAAAGAGGTATCCTGTTTATGTACGTTACAGTGGGACTTTAGTTTAGACAGTTGATCAAAAGTTTTTCCACAAATCTTGCATTTGTAGGGTTTGTCATCTGTATGAATGCGACAATGAATTGTGTATGCTGTAATGTGCCGAAAGGAAACACCACAGTATTTGCATGTGAGAGGTTTTTTCACTGTTTCTTTAGGCTTGGATCTTATTGTCCTGTTATTAGTCACTTTGTTTGGCATGCCAACACAGTCTTCACTGTCCTGCGTGAAACCATCCACTTTCCGTTCTGTATAAGGTTGAAGTGCATTTTCTGGCTCAGTTGAGTTAAGTACTTTTTTCCCTGACGTTTCCACACTTAATCCATCTGCTTCCTCAGTACATTTCAGCTCAGTGTTGGGTTTCATTTTTGTATCCAGAAAAAATGGTTCTGAATTCTCCTTGACCACATTACTGGAAATTAAATGACAAATTCCTATTGAGACTCCTGTATTATCAGTATAAGATTGCACGGAAACGTCAAATGAACCTTTTCCACGCGGCTCAGCACTGTGTTCTTCCACTTTGTACTTCTTGACTTCTTTCACTAAATTGGAGGACAGGTCAGTTGGAGAACTGCATAGGACGTCTGTTTTTGGTGTTATCTTGCAGGTCTCTGCAGTTGTTGGTGGGATTATTTCAACATTGTCTAACTTGGTTTTTTCATTATCATTTTTCTCTAGTGTGACTATATTATTTTGGTCCTAAGTAGAGCATTTACTGGTTATAATGAGCTTTGTCAGTGAACTTTTGGCTGGTTCACAACAATCTTGTGTTTTTAATCTTTGATGCTGTCCGCCTTTAATTTTTCATCTCTTCCGACCACATTTTCTTCCTTTCAGTACTTTAATTGTTGCCTTATTCTCAATCTTTATATCTGCCGGTACATTGCCATCTTTTATAGAAGTTTTTTCACAGAGTTTCTGTTTCTTCACTGTCTCAGGCATAGGCAAAGATGTTTTCCCTTCTTCGTTAAAAACTTTTGTGGAGTTTTGTGGGAAGGAAGTTATGTCTCTTTTTTGAAAATCTTTGACTGATATTTCAGATGTTCTGCTAGATACTCTTAAGCTTGATAACTTTGGATTTCTTATTGGTCTTTTAAGGTTCTTCCCTTTTTTACGCCCAGATTTATGGATGCTGTGTGACAAGAGATCAGTAGCACTCTGAAGGGAATCCGGGGGATCAGTCCCTAATTGTTTGGTAACACTTAAATTTTTATCCATAACCTTTTGCTTTACTGTACTTGCAGCTGCTTTGACAGTATTTTCTGTGCTGTCTTGACATGGAGTAATATCTGAGATATGGACAGATGGAGAGGTGTTATTTTCTAAATGCGCTACAAATAATTTATATTTCTTGCTTTTCTTTGAAGGGGGTCTTCCTCGTCTTGGTGGCTTTTTCTCAACAGTGTATTGGTCTTCACAATCAGCAGTTTGCATGGAACTGGAAAGAGTCTCGCCAAGTGTTGTGTGACACTCAGTGATGTCTAAAGAGACTGTGCTCTTGCCCTGTGTTAACAAATTCTCAACAACTGGACCTGAGTGTATTTTTTGTGTGCGGGTAGATTTTCTTGATTTTAGTACTGGTTCTTCTGGAATATCTGTTATCCTCTGTGAAATTTCAGAAATTTGAATTTGTGTGTTGTTTTGAAAATCAGAGACAATTCTGTTGTCATAACATATATCTTTATGTTCCTCTTCTTTAATGGTTTGAGTTAACAGGCATGCCACCTTCTTCTTCTTTCGTCCAGCTTTTCTACCCTTTTTCTTAGTGTTTTTTGTGGCTTTGAGGTCTTCCTGATCAACCACAGCGCCATCTTTTTCAGACTGTTGTGATCCTATGGTCTGACTATCAGACAGTTTACATAAATCTTCAGCCTGTGTAAAAGTTACCATGACACCTGCCTCATCTGATCCAGTGTTTTTCTCTTGAGACAAAGAAACACTAGCAAATCCATGTGTTTCTGCAAATTTTGGATTTTTTGGATTTCTTAGCAACCTTCAAATGCTGGTCACAGCTGTCCGATTCAAAATTCTCAGTGGCTTCCTCTCTCACAACAGATGGGACATCTGACATTTTGTCCTCTCTGTAAGCCAGCTCTAGGATATTGCTTTGTTCATTCTCTTCTTTTTGCTCTAGCAATTGTTTCCTTTGTATTTTCTTTGCCTTAAGCGAACTCTGAGGGCTTGCAACATCTTCAGTAGTGATGGAAACCTGGTTTTCAACATGACTTTCAGCTGTTTCGTTCACAGTGTCTGTCTTTTTGCAAGACTCTTGTGTTGCATCCTTACTCTGAGATATCGGTGGAGGCAGAAGTGGTGACAAAACCATAATATGTTCAACATGGTCCTCTGGTTGATTATTCATCAGTGCTGATGTTCTCTTTTTCATACATTCCATTGTCATGTCTTCTGACCTTGAATTTGTCCTTCTGTTTGAAACTGAACTTTCTTGCTGCACAGTAGACTGTTCTCTAATATCGTTGATTGCTTGGGTAATGTGTGTTTTGCGTTTAGTGGGCTTTTTAGACTTTCTTTTCCTCTTCACTTTTGTCTTCTTTTGTTTGAGAACATCTGAATTACCCATTTCTGTGGCTGATGCAGAATCAAATGCATGGATTTCGTGTTGCATTGTTTGGTCAACTGCAGGTGTATGTACTGCTTCACATTTAATGTCAGAAATTTTCTTAGATTTTTTTGCTGTGCTGTGAACTGAAGTTGAAAAACATTCTGTTTGCTGCAGAGTGAGTGTAGAAGCCTGCATTTCGAAAAGAGCAACTGCATGGTCATCCTTCACTTCTTGTCTAATTGCCTTTTCCACAGTTCTTTTTTCTTTTAAAATCATTTGTGAACTGGTGGCTACTATGTTTGCACCAGATTTTGAGGGTACTGCATCCAGATCGTCATGCTGGTTTACACTGAGTATTTCTGCTGCCTCATTTTTGGTTTTGGTTACAGTCTTTTTTCTTGGCTTTTTCAGTGTCCTGCTTAGTCTAAAACTGCTTGAAGAGTCAATCTTTCCAGGTAAAATAGAACTTCCTTGTGTCACAGTTGCTAATAAAGATGTTTCTTCGACCAAATTACCATTTAAGTGTTTGTCATTGGTTTTGTTTCTAGAAATTCCTTTGACTTTCACAGTCTCTTTTGGATTTGAAACCACAATAGATGAAAAATCTTCTGAGGGCGGTAAAGTGACGTCATCCTGTTGGCTAGTAGTGGATGTTTGTGCCTCTATAAACTTGATGTCTGTCTTTCTCCTCTTATTTGATGTCTTTTCAGTGCTCTGTTGGCTGATACCTGAATAGCCAGTTTCTGTAGCATACACAGAATCAACTGAGGAAAGAGCCAAATGAGCAGGTTCACAGTTCTCCCCGACTGTATTGTGAGAAAGTGTTTTTTTTTTGTTCTGAATCTTTTTGTAGTTGGTTGCACAATGCTGACATCAGTTTCTGAGAGTGGATTCAAAACACACATATCTGACCATTTCTTTTTCTGTGACTTTCTTGGTGTGCTGAGAATAACAGGAGACTCAACTTCATTTCCTACATTTGAAACAGAATCCGTTTGCTTAACAGTGGCTGTAGAAGACTGGGTGTTCAAAAGAGTAGTTTCATTGTTATCTTTTCTAGCTGCCTTTTTCAGAGGTCTTTTTGCTTTCACAATTTTTGTTTTTGAAGTCATCACGTTTTCCATATCCTCTTGTGGGCATAAATTGGGTGTTTTTGCTGCTTTGTGGATATATGCTCTTTTCTTCTGCTTTGATTTATTTGGGCTATTCTGAGGGCATACAATGTTTGAAGATTCAGTCACAGAGGTTGAAACAGAATCAGTTTGAGGCTCTAGTGAAGACTGTCTATTCAGAAAACTATTGCATTCTTATGTTTTCCTTTAGAAGCTTTTATAGGAAATCTTCTCATTTTCTGATGCCTTTTGACGTCCACTAAGTCTTCCTTGGGTTCTGAAAATGTTGTGGGAACATCTTTATACAGATCATCTTTGCTTTGTAGTGTTTGCTTTGTAGCCTTTTTTCTGGATTTTTGTAATTTTTCTGGACGAGACTGTAAACTAGAGATGGCATGTTGGGTTACTGTTGGATTACTGACTCCTTTCATCGGAGTGGTGTCACTGACCTGAAAATGTGATGTACAGTCTTCTTCTGGGGACAAGACAGTGCTTTGAGACAAACTAAGGGTAGCAGAGTTGTTTGCCTTTAACCTTGTTTTTTTCTTCCGTTTCTTTCTAGAAATAGCCTTCCTGTTGATCCTAGAGTTTGATGGTACTTCTTCCTGTGAGGCTTCAGAGCAGCTATGATCTGGTTTTTGTGGGGTCTCTGCTGTATCTGCCACTAGCTCAAGTTGTGCCATTCGACATTTTTTCCTAGGTGCAGGTGGGTTTACATCACCATTTGTAATTAAGTCCTCCTCTTTTGGTGCAATGCTATCATTATTAGTCAATGAAACATTTTGATTAGTTTCCTCGTATCTTGATGTGTCTAGTTTGTCAACACTCTCTAATATTTCTGATCCATACACTGAAGAGTTATCTCTTTTATTAGATTTGTGAATCGGTCCACTTAATGCTTCAAGTTCAGATTTTTTCTTTTTCTTGCTTTCTTATGCCTTTGCGATGCTTTCTGTAGGTTATGCTGAGAGTAGTCAGTCCTTGATGTGGGAGAAGGTGGAGCTTCCTGATTATTCTCAGTAAATGGAGGAATACTGCTTTCTGAATTAATGTTGAGAAATACCTTTTCACTTCTTTCAGAGTTTTTAAAATTTTCGTTAAAAGGCAGAAGAACCATACTTAGACTAGTTTGGGTTTGTTTCTGTTGGACGTGGATATCACATTCATCTCGAGTTCTTTCAGTAAACGCTGAGGTTGAGGGAAGTGTGAGTGTCACATTTTTTGAATTGTTCTCTTGAAAACAAAGCTCATTTAATTTGCCGCTTTCGGATGGTTCAGTCTGGGAGTCTTTACATTTATAATCAGTGTGAATTATGTGGGGTAAAACAGGTAGATTTGGAACTGTCTCTGATCCTGAAGAGGAGTTCTGAATTTCAGCGGCAAATTTTGTTTCCACCTTTAGACTGAGTTTAGCATTTTTCTCCTGAAAATCATTAGTTTCATTTTTTCCTGGCACAGATATACTGCTCTCAGAGATCCTTTCTTCTGTTGGGATCCGCAGTTCTATGTTTTCACATTTAACCACAGCTGTGTTTTGACTGCCCACTGAGGCTGGAGTGGGTACAAGATCATGAACTTGCTTTTTTAGTTTACTTCCAAAGTATTGAGTGTTGGGCAGATATGCAGCACTTTGTTTTATTACTGTACTCTCAGAGACATGCGGTTTGCTTGTCTTTACTCTCTCGTCTTGCACATTATGCTGTGAGGAATGATCCTGAGAATTAACTGAAGTTTTTCCATCTGTAATCTCTGCTTGGTGACAGCCCTTTTGAAGAGCAAGATGATGAAGCCCATATACAGTAGAACTTTCAGGAACAGTTTCATTGTTTACTTTTGCATGTTTGAAGCCAGTATTTGTGCTGGCAGTATTTCTAGGACTGACATCTTTGCACGACAGCCCACATTGTTTTGTTACCTGGAGGGTGTGATCAACAGACTGGTTGTCCAAAGGAATACCTGGAAACTGTTCACTTTTTGTAAGACTTTCTGATGAAGAAAAAGGAGTGTATGAACTCCTGGTAAATCCTGGTAATAACCCTGGCTCATGTTCTCTGATTCCAGTAATTCCAAGTTCCTCTTTTTCATGAGTGCCTCCTCATGTTTCCCCTAAGAACAGTTGAAATATATGACAATAAATAAATGATTTGTTCTTTGGTGGCTTCGTTTACATTCTGTTTTATAAAATCTACATTAATTTTTTTTTTAATATCAGCACCTACCATTTCCAGAACATCTTTATTTTTACTGATATCATCTGACAACATTGAAATAAAGGAATCCGGTTCTTCTTTTACTCCTTGCCCATCCTGCTTCTCATTTAGTTTGGATCCTGCAATCTGAAGTTTAAAGTGGTCCTTTAATCTAAAATTTGCCTCAGTTTCAGGTCCTTTATATATAAGATTATAGTCCATTAGGGGACCACATTCATCCACGGATAAAGTCTGTTCCATTTCTATTCCATTACTCATCTCTAAAGCATCTTTGATCACTGATGTCCAATTACCATTTCCCTGCTCCAATTCTCGGTTCTGTGAAAAGACAGATATTAAATGACAATGGAGAAATATCATTTATTTTGGTTATGCAGTGTAGAGGTTACATACCTTTTCATGTCTCACATATTGGGCACACCTGAGAGGAAGCATATGTGTGACACTAGCTGATGCTTCACCCAAAGGGTCTTTCAAAAAATCACTTTCCACTGCTGACTTTTTGTCCACTGCAATGCCAGGTTTGATGAGACAATGATTATCAGGAGAATATGAATATTTATCAGAGTTTGCTGACATTGCTGAAGAAGTTCCATGGTAATCTGGTAACAAAGCCTTAAATGCACCACTCATACAAGATGACAGTGACGTCATTTGTTCTCCAGCAGCAAAGCTGTCTCCTATCATGTCATCATGCCCCTAAAAATAAAGAAGGGATATTTGAGTTTAGAAGTGAGGAACTGGATGCAACCTAATATTGTTGGTATTCAGCCTTACAATCGATATGTCACCTACCTTTGACTGTGTTCAGAGCCAGGTACTGTGAGAGAACTCTTCTGCTCTTTCACCATAATTTTCCTCTGTCATTACTTTATCATAATGTACAGAAACATAATTACTGTAACCTATCTCCTGATGTTCCCCTGCAGTATTATAGGGAATCCTGCTGTTATGACTTCTATGTTTATTCCATGGTGGTAACTTGCCATCCATGGTACCCAAATGATTTATTTGAGTTAAAATGCCCTCATGAAATGCCTGTGAGGGGGGAAAATTGTTTAGATTTAGTTGTAAGCTTAGATATTAGATTTAGTTTAAAGACAGCGTTCCCTATGAGCAAATCACTATGCTAATTGATGTCTGATTTCATTCAGACATTAAGTGCCAATATTTTAGCAAAGAAGCCTGTTGTCAAACACAAACCAGGCAAAGCATGATATATAGTGTTAAACATGACATGGCAGAAATGTTTTCTAAAGAGCATATTTTTATGCATATTCATTGTTGTTGTTGTTGTGCCTTTCTTTTTCAACATTATTAATCATTTTAAAGTCAAGATTTGAGCATATTTTATAGATCAAAAACCATTTACTACTATTACTATGAAATTTTAATGTAAAAAAAAAAAAATCTAGTTTTGGCTAAATATTTGATTTGTCACAAAAATAGAAGAGTGCTTGATCAAGACCTGAAGATGACCATTTTGACTGCTGCATAAGATATAATGCTCTCTTTTAAATTACTTACTTTTAATCCCCATAACCTCAAGTCTGAAACTGCCCAAACATATCTGACATACAGTGGGGCAAAAAAGTATTTAGTCAGCCACCAATTGTGCAAGTTTCTATGGCATAGATTTGTAACATTTTTGTGTCCATCCATTTAATTTTAATTTCTACTCCGTTTTAAAAGTTCCAGTATTTTTTTACAGTGAGCAAACGGATAATTAATTATTAATTAGGCAAATACAATTATGATTATTATAATTATATACTTGTTATTGCCAACTTGTATACGCTCATAGTTTTCTGTTTCCCTACCTACATTTATATATACACGATTAACAAACACTGAGACAAACAACTCGTATTAAATATGCGTCCTGACAAACACAACTCCCTATGTGATTATTTTGTTAGTTCTAGATTTTAAAAGCACAGGGGTATGATAAATGTTTATGAACGTCACTAAATTACTTGCAAAACAAGGTAGGAGGAGTATCAGTCCGAGTTTTTTGTGCACTCGACAATAAAATATTCCTCAAAAGCGTTTACTACTAACGTTAGTGCACAAATAGTATTCATGTTAGTTAGTTCGTTTAGTTTATTGTCCTTTCGGAAATTCTTTTTGTATCTGTGGCAACTCTTCAGTGATCAACAACAATAATTAACAATACAAACATCAACAGGTTACAACACATCACATATAAATACAACCAGCATCAAACAACATCCCTCTCACAACAACAGAATCACTGCCATAGATATAAAATGACAACTGTGATATCACAAAAATTTATTTAACAGAGCTATACTGGATGATATAAAAGAACTTTGTGCACGGGCAGTCCGTAATAATGGTACCCTGTACCTTCGACCAGATGGTAATAACTCATATTCATGTGAGAAATACCAAGCAACAAAGCTGAAAGTCAAGATACTCTCCAAAAATGAATGATAGAATAGAGCCAACATATATGTATCCACACCAAACTGTCGAAGCTTACGCATGAAATACAATCGCTGCAGCCCTTTCTTGTAAACAGCTGCTGTATTTACATCCCATGTCAGTTTTTTATCAATGATTGTCCCTAGATATTTATATTCATTTACAACTTCAATGCCCTCACCATTAACAATTATTTGTTGATGAATGCCTCTTTTTGTTCTGAAGTCGAAAATCATTTCTTTAGTTTTCCTGATATTTAACTTAAGGAAACTAGATTGACACCCATCAACAAACTTATCCACACCTCTACGATACTCCACTTCATCTTCAGTGATCAAACCAGCAATTGCCATATCGTCTGCATATTTGATATTAAAAACATCAGATGAAAAACCTCTACATTCATTTGTATAAAGTGTAAATAACACTGGGGAGATAATACTTCCCTGTGGGGACCCTGTGTTGGTAAAAATAGAGGAAGAGAAAGCAGAGTTCACCCTAACACACTGTAATCTATCAGTCAAAAAAGACTCAACCCATCTAATGAGTCTGCTATTCACACCCAGCTTAAACAATCTTTCCATTAGAATATGTGGTCGTATAGTATTAGTATTAAAGTCATATGAGAAATCTATAAAAATAACACGGGCATATCGCTTTGGTTGATCAAGATGACAGAAGAGTCTTTGTAGCATATACAAGAGGGCATCTTCTGCACTCCTCCCTCTCCTATATGCAAATTGTAAAGGATCAAGTTTGTTTCGCACCTCAGAAAGAACATGATCTAACACTATTTTTTCAAAACTCTTCATGACAATAGATGTCAAGGCTACCGGACGATAATCATTTAAAACTGCTGGTTTTGATTTTTTTGGCACAGGCACTATAAATGAACATTTCCAGGCAGTAGGTACATAGCAAGTATCCACAGACACTTGAAACAGATGACTGTAAATGACACTAAGCTCGTACCCTACCAGTTATTCTATCAGGACCCGCTGCCTTCCTTGTATTAACCCTTTTAAAGATCCTACAAACTTCTTCAGATGTTATAATGATTTCCTGCCCTACATTCATTTGCTGTCTAATCAAATTCCGTTCAGTTTTTCAGTTTTAAGTTTCAAATCTACCAAAAAATGTATTTAATTCATTTGCTAAGGCCAAATCATCCTCATGATTACCCATAAACCCATAAA
>NW_015505447.1:1664240-1714963 GCF_001515645.1 Sinocyclocheilus grahami | reverse complement strand
GCATGAAATACAATCGCTGCAGCCCTTTCTTGTAAACAGCTGCTGTATTTACATCCCATGTCAGTTTTTTATCAATGATTGTCCCTAGATATTTATATTCATTTACAACTTCAATGCCCTCACCATTAACAATTATTTGTTGATGAATGCCTCTTTTTGTTCTGAAGTCGAAAATCATTTCTTTAGTTTTCCTGATATTTAACTTAAGGAAACTAGATTGACACCCATCAACAAACTTATCCACACCTCTACGATACTCCACTTCATCTTCAGTGATCAAACCAACAATTGCCATATCGTCTGCATATTTGACATTAAAAACATCAGATGAAAAACCTCTACATTCATTTGTATAAAGTGTAAATAACACTGGGGAGATAATACTTCCCTGTGGGGACCCTGTGTTGGTAAAAATAGAGGAAGAGAAAGCAGAGTTCACCCTAACACACTGTAATCTATCAGTCAAAAAAGACTCAACCCATCTAATGAGTCTGCTATTCACACCCAGCTTAAACAATCTTTCCATTAGAATATGTGGTCGTATAGTATTAAATGCAGATGAGAAATCTATAAATATAACACGGGCATATCGCTTTGGTTGATCAAGATGACAGAAGAGTCTTTGTAGCATATACAAGAGGGCATCTTCTGCACTCCCTGCCATGCCTGCCTTAAATTATAATCTCTCAATTTTTTGCTTGTAATTATGTTTACACCTACTAATTATTTGCCTAATTTCTTTTTGCATTACTTTAACCTGTGCTCTATCGCCTGTCTGAAAAGCTTGCTTTTTCTTCAATGCTGCTTTTAATTCCCCATTTATCCATGGCTTGTCATTTGGATACCTTTTAATACATTTAGTTTTAATGACATTAGCCACACAAAAATGTATATAATCTGTCACCACATTATTTAGCTCATTTAAGTCCTCACTAGTATCTATAAAGACATGCCATGCTGTACAATCAAAACATCCTCTAAGACAGTCCACAGATTCCTCATTCCATATCTGGATGGTTCTCAGCTCAGGCTTGCTGGTTTTAAGCCGCTGTTTATAAAGAGGAACCAGATGTATCACATTGTGGTCTGAATCACCCAAGGGTGGTTTTGAGTACCCCTTATACGCATTCTTAATATTTCCAAAACACAAATCAAGTACCCTTTCTCCCCTAGTCGGACAAGAAATGTACTGATTAAAATGAGGCAGCCCAGTCGTCATCTGCTCGATGAACACTATAAAGCAGTTCGCGTAGGCCAATTTTGGAAATTAGGGAAAATTATCGTCAAGCCGCTGGGAGAAAACTGGGCTCGGGATCTTATTACGGTGTTGTAGGGGGAGTACATAAAAGTTAAATATTGTTATATTATAGAATTGGAACCGCCCACAAAATATATCGTAATGTCTTATATGGGTCAATGACAAATATTGATGTAAAATAAAAAGGAGAAATGTAGTTCTAACGTTCTAAATTGTTAGAATTTAGATTTTAAATTGAAAATGTTCCTTATTTTATTACATTTTATTGAATGTCTGACGGTGTTGACAAAAGGTGGGGACGCAACTTTAAACTATTTTATGAAACATGCATGTGTCATTAAAAAAAACAACCTTGCTTTGATAGGAGATATTATTAAGTGTTGCTTTTGATAAAACAAGCTATTTTTTCATCATTAAATTTTTTATTTTTTTTATCCATTTTATTGCATATGAATGATTGAACCCTTCTCTGTGGACACACTGTTTTAGATGTAGTGAGAGGACATTCAGAAACAGATTTGGTATAATAATGAGAAAATGAAATTGAAGATGATAATTGTGTTAAATACATTCTATTATTAATCCCACATGACATTTAAAATTGAAAATATTTTTATTTTTTAAAGCTAATAGCAGTTACCCTTGCTGGACCTGTTTTGTCCCACGTCTCAAGAATGACTGTTATGCTGGTTTGACAAACGTTATAGAGTGTTATTTTGTACTAGTATCTTAAAACAAAGCACAGTTGATTTTCAAGAATAATAATAAAAAAGTGCTACTTCTCATGCTAACATTTTTCCCCCCAAAAAATTCCAAACCTTTTTTTTTATCCAGACAGTACAGACTTTTACATGACCTATACATTTTTGACCTATTCCACAGAAATCTGAAAATGACTTTAATTCAGAAATTAAAACATGTTAATCATGTAATTTCTTATGCAATTCAGACAAAAATAAGTGATGTCATTGACCCGTAAACATGTTATACACAGACAGTTTATTTTAACAGGATATTTATTCTCATTGGTACTTGCTGGTTTTATTGAACATTATATTATATAGCTTACATTTGTAGTTACATCCACGTAAGGTGAATTCAGGTAAAGAGGGCCATTTAAGTTTGATTGTACTGTGCTCAATGGATTTACACTTTCAGAGCATAACAGAGAGAGAGATCGAGAGAGCGTCATATCAAAGTGGAGTCAGCTGTCTTAACCGTGGCTTGTGTACTGCAAACACATACCAGCTTCATCACTGTCTGTCACGCGACTCTGTTCCCCTTTCGGGCTTGAACTGATGGTAAAACTAATGACATTATTTACTGTCTTTACATTTATTTTGAAAGCTGAAGCTCGCGATTATGGTAAGGAGCGTGATATTTCCGACGAGTGCTTGCGGTGTTCGGCCAATCACAATGCACTGGGTCAGTTGGCCAATCAGAGCAGACTGCGCTTGTCGGAAGGAGGGACTTTGTAGAAAACAAAGCGTTTGAGAGAGGCGGGGCATAGAGGACCTACAATAATGTACAGTATTTGAAAAAGAATGTGTTTTTTGAACATTAAAGCATGTCAACATATTCTGTTACACCAAATACACAAAATAATGATCTTTAAAAAAGCATCATATGACCCCTTTAAAGGAGGACTGCCTTATGGTGAAATATAGAAAACCCTTCGGCATAAGATTTTCCTTTCTGAATTATAAGGTTGTAACAAATGTAAAAATAGGTGCAACCAAAAATCAAAAAACATATGAGCTGAACAAAGGTGCAACACTCACTCTTCAAAGTTCAAGCTTTATTAATAAAACAACATGACGTTTCAGCTGTCCATGAAGCTGTCCATGAAGGCCAGGCCGAAACGTCATGTTGTTTTATTAATAAAGCTTGAACTTTGAAGAGTGAGTGTTGCACCTTTGTTCAGCTCATATGAATTATAAGGATGCTCACTAAATTGAAACAAATATTATTGGGACAGATCCTGCTTTATTTGTTACTACAGTTAACGAAATAAAATGCAAAAAAAATAATATTTTTTAAATATTTTAGTTTTCTTGATAAATATTGCAGGCCCATTTGGCTGAATATGTTAGATAAAGTGGGCCAGTGGGATTCAGGTAAAGTGGGTCTTCAAAGTTCAAGCTTTATTAATAAAACAACATGATGTTTCAGCTGTCCATGAAGGCCTTGGACGGTTGAAACGTCATGTTGTTTTATTAATAAAGCTTGAACTTTGAAGAGTGAGTGTTGCACCTTTGTTCAGCTCATATGAATTATAAGGATGCTCACTAAATTGAAACAAATATTATTGGGACAGATCCTGCTTTATTTGTTACTACAGTTAACGAAATAAAATGCAAAAAAAATAATATTTTTTAAATATTTTAGTTTTCTTGATAAATATTGCAGGCCCATTTGGCTGAATATGTTAGATAAAGTGGGCCAGTGGGATTCAGGTAAAGTGGGCTAACCTTTAACCTTCAGTAATTATACTCAAATGCATTAAATAAATTGACATTCTCTGGTTATTTTGTAGTATTTTGTAATTTACTTTTTTAGAAAACAGAAATGAGACTGCAGTCAGGAAATTCTAGTCAGAGATGGAAGAAAGGAAAGAGAAACTAGAAAGGAAGTCAAGGCATGAAGGTAAATCTGTGGAGTGAAGAAATGCTGAGAGGAGCAAAATGTAGATGCAGAATATAAAGCTTAAAATATGAACACAAAGTTCATTTAAAGTGTTTAGAGAACATAGAAAAAAATGTTTTATATATGGTTACTATTTTAAATGATGCTCTTAAATTTGTTTTGCCTATTTGTTGTTGCTTGTGTTATAGTCACATTTTTTTATATATTGTAGATTTTCTTTTTTTAATCAATATTCAGATTTCTGAATATTCTGATATTCAGATTTCATAACATTTAAGGTCAACACAACATGTTCTTTCAGTTGTTTGGAATTTCACACATGAATTGAGACAAGGATTTGTACATGATTTGTTTTACTCATAACCTATAGGTTATACAATTTTTGGTTTGTTAAATATGTTTGTCTGATAATATGTGTTAATATATCATGTGTTTTTAATTAAGATGCAGAATCATTTTTGATAAATAAGGAATGGCCCACTTGACCTGAAAATACATTTGTCTGGAGTGCATGATCTCAAAATGTTTATTGGTATATAGCTTGCAAATAACACTTTATATGAACTGTATTTAACTTGAACTATTATAGCTGGACCTTAAAGTTAACAAGAGAAATAAAGAAAAAAAACATCTAGGTATCTTAATTTACACGTTTTACAAAGAGTGGCCCACTTTACCTGAATTCACCGTAGTACTAATGGTATATTTCACTCATTACTTTTACATTTCCAATACCTTCATTTCTGTAAGCAGAGTTTAGTGAAAACGTTAATCCTCTAATTTATATTACAAGCCCTCCATGACTGTCTCCAGTTGCTTCTGGACCTGAGACACATAGGGCTCAAACCAATTTTGTATCTTCTCTGCCTTTTCCTGAATTGTGTTACGCATATTCTCTGTGCTCTTCTCAACTTTTTCTTTGAGGTCCTGCATTTGTGATTCCATGATTCCAGTTATTCCTTCACCCTGGCTTCTTAGTAGATCTGCCAGAGTTGTCAGCTTCTCTTCAGCACGCTGATGCACTGATGCACTGAAAGGTTCGAGACGATCCTTCACATCCTCCATACTCTGAGCAGTACGAGAGCGAACCTCCTCAAAGTATGTTGTCATTTTCCTTTAGATAAGAGAAGAGACAAAGAAATTGCTCAAAATTGAATTTTTTATAGATAAGTATTTTACTTGTAACTTTATATATATGCAAGTTACATAAAATATATATTAATAATATAAAATGTACATAATACAAGTTTATTCGATTTTTTATTTTATCTAAAAACACAAAAGTGCGTATCTATGTTATTGATTACAGTTTTGTTAATATATTACAAGATTTTTACATTTTAAACTAAACATATTATCATATCCTATCTTATCCCTGGACCACAAAACCAGTCATAAGGGTACATTTTTCGAAATTGAGATTTATACATCCTCTGAAAGCCTAATACATAAGCTTTCCATTGATGTATGGTTTGTTGGGATAGGACAATATTTGGTTGAGATACAACTATTTGAAGATCTGGAATCTGAGGTTGCAAAAAAAAAAATCAAAATACTGTGAAAATCGCCTTTAAAGTTGTCCAAATTAAGTTCTTAGCAATGCATATTACTAATGAAAAATTAAGTTTTAATATATTTACAATAGGAAATTTACAAAATATCGTCATGGAACATGATCTTTACTTAATATCCAAATGATTTTTGGCATAAAAGAAAAATCAATAATATTGATCCATACAATTTTTTTTTGGCTATTGCTACAAATATACCCCAGCGACTTAAGACTGGTTTTGTGCTCCAGGGTCACATATTTCCCCTCCAACAGTAATAAAAATATCAAAATCAAAATATGAATCTTTTAATTAAAGTAATTAATTTAAATCCTAAACTGTTATTGTCAATAAGGCATTGTCAACACTGATATATAGAAAAGCAGTAAGTTATTAAGTTTTCTATCTACACAGCCATTCAAAAGTTTGGGGTTGGTAATATTTTTTAATGTTTTTGAAAGAATTCTCCTATGCTCACCAAGGCTGCATTTACTTGATCAAACACACAATAAATTAGTAACATTGTAAAATATTAATACAATTTAAAATAACTGTTTTAATGCATTTTAAGGCAAATTCATCAGTATTCATATTTATTTTGTCACAAGATCCTTCAGAAATCCTTATAATTTGTTGCTCAAGAAACATTTCTTCTTATCAATGTTTGAAAGGTCAAGAGAACAGCATTTATTTGAAATAGAAATATTTTGTGACTTTTTAAATGTCTTTACTGTCACTTTTGATCAGTTTAATGCATGCACGAGGTCACTCACTTGTTGATCTCTTGGATGTCCTTGTTAAAACGTTTCCTTAGTTTTTTGGCATAGGTGTTGACCCTGTTCTTGACCTCGTCAGCGTTCTGTTCCACAATGGTTCGGAGCTCCTCTGTGTATTCATTGACACGATCCCTAGCATCCTCCATGTGTGTGCGGAGCTTACTGGCCAGCAGCTGCAGATCTTCATTGAATCTCTTGGCAGTCTCCTGCGCATAAGGGCCCAGTTTGGAGTGTAAGTCATCTTTGTACATTTGCAGCTCCATCATGGTGTCACTGATCAGTGTGCTGCAAAGAAATGAATTTCAATATCATAAATCAGCTTTCTTGACTCTGGACTTCAATTTTCGATCAGTCTAGCCTTTTCTGCATCTTTACAGATTCAGTTTCTCAAATACTTGCTTTGCTGCAATGTTTTGTAGCATTTACTCACTCTAATTCTCTGCCGAGCTGGGTGGCTTTGATGTTATCCCTCATCTCCTCAGTCTTTGAGGTCAGCTCGGACACATGGTTCCAGAACTGATCCACTGCCTCTTCCCAGCGGCTTTTTGGCTCATCCTGAAACAGGAAGTTCCCCTGGCAGCCTGCAAAGTCAGAATGGAGCACAAATATATTTTTTAATGTGTCAAATATTTGTTAATGTAGTCCGTTGTTGTAGACACCTCATCTGTACCATCAAGCTCTCAAAGAAAACCATCACAAAATCCATTCAAATGATCTGCAGAGGTAATCCAAGTTCTAAGCATAAGCATAGATATATTTTGAATTTGTTGAAGATTTGCGTTCGTTGGTGATCTCTTACCTGAAATAACAGCGAGAGCAAGGATTACAGCCACAAACTTCATGATTGTTTTTGGACAGTACACCAGACAGATTTTCCAATGTGTTCTGTAATGGGAGTTTGGAAGCAGCTGGCATTTATATGACTTGGATCACAGTCATGTTGATAGCCATAATGTAACTATGAACAGGTGAATTGGCAGCCTGTGTCCAAAGTTCTTCTCTTCAGATACTTGTTTATCGCAGTCTTCCATTCCACGTTGCATGAATAAGGTTCCAAAAGGACAAGATGTACTATAATTAAAAAATTGGTTTATTAAAAATGAATGTGGCTCATTGGGTTAGGTGTTGTAGCCAGAGGTATCTCAGTGAAAGTACAGAACAAAGTCACAATGTCATATTTGAACATCAGTGTATTTTTATTGAATTGTTAATACCAAAATAATCATAAAACAGCAGAAAAGAGATGGACCAAGTCATAAAAAGTGGGACATTGATGTTAATGCAAAAAAAAAAGAAATTTGTTTGTTAATATTCAATTGTTCTGCAACAAGACATTTGCTACTAAAAACATCTTGGCTTGCATGATTCAAGGATCAAAGCTTATCATTTATTTCTCTTCTAGTTGCGATTTTATCACTGTACTTCACATTCACCCCATTTGGAAGGAGCATTGTAATGCTTAAAATGGAGCTGTAACTTTAAGCTCAGCAAGCTAAGAACACTTGACTCATGTAGCCATGTTTTCCTGTGCGCATGTATTGTTGGCTTCTTTTTATAGATGATATTATTTTCTACAGTAAGTCTGATTTACAGTTACCAATCAATTATGGGAAAATGTCATTGTGTTTTAAACTAAAACAGGATAAGATATCATGTCAGCAAATCAGAATCAGTCTATTATCTTGAGCATTTCTTGCATGAAGACTTTGTGCAAGAGGACTGTGATAAACTCACTTTGGCTCACGTACCACACATAATAAATAGATTAAATAATTGGTCGTTTTGTAAAAAAAAAATCTGTTTAATAAGCCTCAGTTGAAATATAAATATATATCAGATTCATAATTGACAGTACTTCAGTGTTGTTCATCACATTTAGTTTTATATTGTTATTATTACCTAAGATATTATGCTTATTATTTAACATGTATAGGTGCAACCATGAAAAAGGGCTACATTATACATTTTCACAGCTGTATTTGCTCTTTTAATGTTTCTGTAGTCCAGGTTTTTTTTTTTTTTGGTCACACAATCAATAACTGATAATGTCAAGCCCTATATATTGTGGGCTGAAACACTTTTATCCTGACTATTTGAAATGTTACAAAAAAGTAGGTAAAACATTCCTTATAGGGTTCAAAGGCCACATGACCTTAAAATTGAAGTGTGAGGTAAAATAGCTGGGTGCTTGGTGACAGGGTGTTGTCAAAATGAACAGGATTTGAACCCTTGTTCTTTTGTCTGACTAACAAATAAAGATAAAGCAATTAACTTTTTTTTTTTTTGCATATGGACAACTTGGGTGCTTATCCAAGTATCACACCTAGTCCGCTACCTTTGTGGCTCTAAAGACTGGAATACATACATGATTTTTATACAGATATTTGCAGTCTGGACAAGTAGATGCTAGATGCTGAAAGTCAGAGCCAGTCTGCAGATTTTGGGCAGTCTACAGAGTTCACAGAAATTTGCGTAGTGTGTGATGGCCACAGACTCACTTGTTTTTATTTGTCATGTCCTAGCAAAAAGGCTCATGTTTCTGTGTGATTTTGTTGTGCTCAGAATGACTTGGAAAAAGTCTGGTATAGTGTGTGATCCTTAGTAAGTAGTTGGAAAGTCAAGTGTATGATGTCTAATGTTTATTCCAGCTTTAAGTAATCATATTTGGGTTCAGAAGTTCAGAAGCCTCGCACACATTTCTGCAATTAAAATCTTGCATATGGACCACAGCATTACAAATATCCGTAGTGTAGTATTTTAGACATAGAGTTTGTGTTGTTGTTTTTTTTGAAAACCCCTCACACAATTGGAGTGACCACAGCATTATAAATTAGTGTTTGTGCTATTTTATTAAAATTTTTTTTTGAAAAACATACATGAGCAACAAAGAAATATACTATGTGAAACCCTCAATGGTAACAGAAATGTCCTTTTGCATTTCCCAAAAGTCTCTCAAGACTGCTTGTTCTTGGCAAAGGACTCCCAGAGATCTGTTAACTGGGTCTTCAGGTCCTGAGCGTATGGATCCAGTTTGCTGAGCTCCTCTGAATAGGGAGCCAGATTCTTCTGAAGCTCCTGACTTCTCTGGGCCAGCTGACTCTGAAAGGTTTGGGCTAATGGTGACATGCTCATCTGAAACTCCAAAAAGTGCTGGTCCACTTTCTGCTTCAGCTCCTCGGTTTGAGGACCCATCTCCATCAAACTTCTCTCCAGCTTGGCCTTCAGCTCCTCGGCCCCCTGGACCAGAGTAGATCTCAGGGCCTCGGAGTTCAGGGCCTCTGCATATGGCGCCGCATCCTTCTTCAGCCGCTCAACCTGCTCCTCAATATCACCTCTGATCTCCTCAACGTAAGGCTTGAGATGGGACTGCACAGATGTCATTTCCTGTTCCAGGCGCAGTTTCAGCTGATCTGCCTCTTGGGAAAGTTTGGCCATCAGGTCTCGAGTCAGAAGAGTTACTTGATTTTGAATGGCCAGGGTGTATTTGTTGATGGCATCTGCACTTTGAGAGATCCTGTCACTGAGGAGAAATGGAGATAGATGTTTGTGTATTTCAAAGTTTTATGATTTGTTTTATAGCTGGTTCGTCATCTTATATGCTTACTTGATTTCTTGACCCAGTTCTGAGTTTCGGATCATCTGCAGGGTGTCCTCAGCTGTGAGGGTTGCCTGAGACACGTAATTCCAGAATGCGTTTTTCACCAGATCCATACTGGGCACTGACTTCTCCTGCCACAACATACTGGCATGACAACCTAAAGGATTCATCATAATTAAAAAATATTAACTGGTTTAAAACAACATTTTCTGACCAGTTTTGAGAGCACCTCCAATTTTTATTCAAACACTTAAACAAACAAACACTTACCAGTGAAAACTGCAATGACAAACACTACCAGGACCTTCATGATTATGCGCAGACTCTACACGAAAAAAAAAATTTCATTTTGTCATGCAAGACCACTATAAATATTTTTGACTAGTTTGCATTTAACCGAAAAGAACATACAGTAAGTATGCATTCATTTGTGTTTTTGTCCAGTTGCTTACCTTTCTCTTGTCCTCTTCTGTGTGTAAGTGTTGAGAAGGAATCAGCACTGTATTTAAATGGGTTGCCGAGCTCTGATAAAGGCAGTAAAGTCCAGAAGGCAGTGCCCTGCTGTCAGCTCTACATGCCATGTCAATTATTCCACATCATGAAATCAACCCAACTGAACTGAACTCAGATCTGTGACTCACAATTATTCCTACAGAGTCCGATATAAGTACTGTATAACAAGGAAGTCTAAAATTAATGTCCTATAAAACTTAAAAACATCCAAATTAAGGAAAAGGGAAAACAGGAAAAATAATACTATCACATTTTAAATCATTCCTGTATTATTAGTTTGGGTTTAGTTTAAAGTATTGTTTTGGAACATAGTTTTGAGGAAAATTGTCTTCATTATTGGGGGAAAACCCACCAATGCTAGCTCCCATGGCTATTTTAATGGAAGGACAATTTTACTGTTAAATATTTTTAATTTAAATGCATTTTTACAAAAATCTCAAAAATTATAATTGGTTTAACTTTATTAAAAAAATCTTCCAGTGTTAAATGAATTAAAATAATCCCTGATATAATATAATGTAATGTTTTTAGCCCATATATTCTACAGCTACACCATAATTCTGTTTACTTTACATAATGTTTTAGGCATAAATTCAAGGTAACATTCTCGCAAAGCCACATTTAGCAATAAGAATAAGCAATTTCCTGTGCATGCAGAGTTATCATATACTTTTCAAAATGAAGTACACATTGACCTACTAAAGATTTGTGAGTATTTACAGTTTGATTTTTTCCTTAAGCAATTAAGGAAAGACTAATTAAGTAAATGATTAATGAGAAAACAGCAAAAGGTTACTACGGGATCTGCAGACTTGATGCGTTTATTGGTTTGATACACAGTGTTGAAAGAAGAAATCAGCGGTATGTCAGTGAGGTAAAAGGTTACTTTAAGCAGTATTGTAAATCACTCGCCATCTTGTCTAGGCATTCATCCAGTTACACAAAACCGCCATCAGGGCATCAAGAATGTTTGTATCTGAGCTTATCAATCAGGTCAAGGAGAACACAGAGAACTGACCCCTGAGCTTGTCATATTGATTCAGTTGCATTCCAGTGAACACAGCTTATGGCTGCATTCCAATGCAGAAAATATGCTGTGTATTTAACATCACTGTCGCTCAAATCATCTGTTCTAAAATGGTCCTATTATTTTGATAATAATGAAATTAATTTAAGGTAGAACTCAACAGGAAAACGTTGTAGTTTTCATTTTATGCATACTACATGGTTATATTATTACTTTTTAATATTTTTAAATAAAAGTATGGTTCGGTAAAAGAAATTAAATTGAGCATTGCTATAGTCCCAATGAAACAACATTCCATATAAAGTATATACTAGAAGTACTCTCTCACAATCATTGAAGTGCAGAGGTACTTTGCATGTTGGGCTGCACGTATTAACGTAAGGTTGTTGTAATGATGATTGATGAGTCGGGTATTAAAGAGGATCCTTTTGGACATTGCCCTCTTCTTCACAACACTTATCTGCATTTAAAAAGAGTCTGATATCTGCTGAACATGTAATAACTAAGGAGGAGGAAGCAAGGGACATGGGACAACTAATCCGTTTTGTATTTTTTATTTTTCTATATTATGTTCTGGCATGTATTCACCTAAAAAAACTAAAAGACAAAAAAAATTAAAAACCAGACAGGGTCAATGGACTTGGTAAAAAAACAATTACTGTGTTAACGCAAGTAAAGCAATCATATCAGCTACAGACACAATATTATGACCATTCAATGTGCCTAATTAGTTATCAGACTGCACATAACTGTGTGAGATTGTTACTCTTGTTATCTGATGAAGGCCTTGGACGGCTGAAACGTCATGTTGTTTTATTAATAAAGCTTGAACTTTGAAGAGTGAGTGTTGCACCTTTGTTCAGCTCATATGAATTATAAGGATGCTCACTAAATTGAAACAAATATTATTGGGACAGATCCTGCTTTATTTGTTACTACAGTTAACGAAATAAAATGCAAAAAAAATAATATTTTTTAAATATTTTAGTTTTCTTGATAAATATTGCAGGCCCATTTGGCTGAATATGTTAGATAAAGTGGGCCAGTGGGATTCAGGTAAAGTGGGCTAACCTTTAACCTTCAGTAATTATACTCAAATGCATTAAATAAATTGACATTCTCTGGTTATTTTGTAGTATTTTGTAATTTACTTTTTTAGAAAACAGAAATGAGACTGCAGTCAGGAAATTCTAGTCAGAGATGGAAGAAAGGAAAGAGAAACTAGAAAGGAAGTCAAGGCATGAAGGTAAATCTGTGGAGTGAAGAAATGCTGAGAGGAGCAAAATGTAGATTGCAGAATATAAGCTTAAAATATGAACACAAAGTTCATTTAAAGTGTTTAGAGAACATAGAAAAAAAATGTTTTATATATGGTTACTATTTTAAATGATGCTCTTAA
Organism: Sinocyclocheilus grahami; assembly: GCF_001515645.1. NCBI lineage: Eukaryota > Metazoa > Chordata > Actinopteri > Cypriniformes > Cyprinidae > Sinocyclocheilus > Sinocyclocheilus grahami. The sequence continues at coordinate 1,702,196 of NW_015505447.1, read as the reverse complement.
ATTTGTTTTGCCTATTTGTTGTTGCTTGTGTTATAGTCACATTTTTTTATATATTGTAGATTTTCTTTTTTTAATCAATATTCAGATTTCTGAATATTCTGATATTCAGATTTCATAACATTTAAGGTCAACACAACATGTTCTTTCAGTTGTTTGGAATTTCACACATGAATTGAGACAAGGATTTGTACATGATTTGTTTTACTCATAACCTATAGGTTATACAATTTTTGGTTTGTTAAATATGTTTGTCTGATAATATGTGTTAATATATCATGTGTTTTTAATTAAGATGCAGAATCATTTTTGATAAATAAGGAATGGCCCACTTGACCTGAAAATACATTTGTCTGGAGTGCATGATCTCAAAATGTTTATTGGTATATAGCTTGCAAATAACACTTTATATGAACTGTATTTAACTTGAACTATTATAGCTGGACCTTAAAGTTAACAAGAGAAATAAAGAAAAAAAACATCTAGGTATCTTAATTTACACGTTTTACAAAGAGTGGCCCACTTTACCTGAATTCACCGTAGTACTAATGGTATATTTCACTCATTACTTTTACATTTCCAATACCTTCATTTCTGTAAGCAGAGTTTAGTGAAAACGTTAATCCTCTAATTTATATTACAAGCCCTCCATGACTGTCTCCAGTTGCTTCTGGACCTGAGACACATAGGGCTCAAACCAATTTTGTATCTTCTCTGCCTTTTCCTGAATTGTGTTACGCATATTCTCTGTGCTCTTCTCAACTTTTTCTTTGAGGTCCTGCATTTGTGATTCCAGTTTCTCTTTTATTCCTTCACCCTGGCTTCTTAGTAGATCTGCCAGAGTTGTCAGCTTCTCTTCAGCACGCTGATGGACTGAGGCGAAGTAAGGTTCGAGACGATCCTTCACATCCTCCATACTCTGAGCAGTACGAGAGCGAACCTCCTCAAAGTATGTTGTCATTTTCCTTTAGATAAGAGAAGAGACAAAGAAATTGCTCAAAATTGAATTTTTTATAGATAAGTATTTTACTTGTAACTTTATATATATGCAAGTTACATAAAATATATATTAATAATATAAAATGTACATAATACAAGTTTATTCGATTTTTTATTTTATCTAAAAACACAAAAGTGCGTATCTATGTTATTGATTACAGTTTTGTTAATATATTACAAGATTTTTACATTTTAAACTAAACATATTATCATATCCTATCTTATCCCTGGACCACAAAACCAGTCATAAGGGTACATTTTTCGAAATTGAGATTTATACATCCTCTGAAAGCCTAATACATAAGCTTTCCATTGATGTATGGTTTGTTGGGATAGGACAATATTTGGTTGAGATACAACTATTTGAAGATCTGGAATCTGAGGTTGCAAAAAAAAAAATCAAAATACTGTGAAAATCGCCTTTAAAGTTGTCCAAATTAAGTTCTTAGCAATGCATACTACTAATGAAAAATTAAGTTTTAATATATTTACAGTAGGAAATTTACAAAATATCGTCATGGAACATGATCTTTACTTAATATCCAAATGATTTTTGGCATAAAAGAAAAATCAATAATATTGATCCATACAATTTTTTTTTGGCTATTGCTACAAATATACCCCAGCGACTTAAGACAGGGTCACATATTTCCCCTCCAACAGTAATAAAAATATCAAAATCAAAATATGAATCTTTTAATTAAAGTAATTAATTTAAATCCTAAACTGTTATTGTCAATAAGGCATTGTCAACACTGATATATAGAAAAGCAGTAAGTTATTAAGTTTTCTATCTACACAGCCATTCAAAAGTTTGGGGTTGGTAATATTTTTTAATGTTTTTGAAAGAATTCTCCTATGCTCACCAAGGCTGCATTTACTTGATCAAACACACAATAAATTAGTAACATTGTAAAATATTAATACAATTTAAAATAACTGTTTTAATGCATTTTAAGGCAAATTCATCAGTATTCATATTTATTTTGTCACAAGATCCTTCAGAAATCCTTATAATTTGTTGCTCAAGAAACATTTCTTCTTATCAATGTTTGAAAGGTCAAGAGAACAGCATTTATTTGAAATAGAAATATTTTGTGACTTTTTAAATGTCTTTACTGTCACTTTTGATCAGTTTAATGCATGCACGAGGTCACTCACTTGTTGATCTCTTGGATGTCCTTGTTAAAACGTTTCCTTAGTTTTTTGGCATAGGTGTTGACCCTGTTCTTGACCTCGTCAGCGTTCTGTTCCACAATGGTTCGGAGCTCCTCTGTGTATTCATTGACACGATCCCTAGCATCCTCCATGTGTGTGCGGAGCTTACTGGCCAGCAGCTGCAGATCTTCATTGAATCTCTTGGCAGTCTCCTGCGCATAAGGGCCCAGTTTGGAGTGTAAGTCATCTTTGTACATTTGCAGCTCCATCATGGTGTCACTGATCAGTGTGCTGCAAAGAAATGAATTTCAATATCATAAATCAGCTTTCTTGACTCTGGACTTCAATTTTCGATCAGTCTAGCCTTTTCTGCATCTTTACAGATTCAGTTTCTCAAATACTTGCTTTGCTGCAATGTTTTGTAGCATTTACTCACTCTAATTCTCTGCCGAGCTGGGTGGCTTTGATGTTATCCCTCATCTCCTCAGTCTTTGAGGTCAGCTCGGACACATGGTTCCAGAACTGATCCACTGCCTTTTCCCAGCGGCTTTTTGGGTCATCCTGAAACAGGATGCTCCCCTGGCAGCCTGCAAGTCAGAATGGAGCACAAATATTCTTTAACAGGTCAAATATTTAGTAGTGTAGAGCATTGTTGTAGACACATCATCTGTACTGTCAGGGTCACAATGAAAACCATCACATAATCCTTTCAAACGATCTGTTGAAGTAATCCAAGTTCTAATACGTATCAGACTTTCAACCTCTGCTGCAAACTCTTTTGAATTTGTGAAGATTTGCATTGTTGATGATCTCTTACCTGAAATGATAGCAAGAGCAAGGATTACAGCCACAAACTTCATGATTGTTTTTGGACAGTACACCAGACAGATTTTCCAACGTGTTCTGTAATGAGAGTTTGGAAGCAGCTGGTATTTATATGCCTTGGATCACAGTCATGTTGATAGCCATAATGTAACTATGAACAGGTGAATTGGCAGCCTGTGTCCAAAGTTCTTCTCTTCAGATTGTTGATTATCGCTCTTTCATTCCACGTTGCATGCATGGTTGCATTAAGGTTCCAAAAGGACAAGATGTGCTATAATTGAAAAACTGGTTTGTTGAAAATGAATGTGGCTCATTGGTTTAGGTGGTCTAGTCAGAGGTATCTAAGTGAAAGCACAGACCCAATGTCATATTTGGATATCAAGACGTGTTATTTTATTGAACACAATTGAATTATGGTAATACCAAAATAATCAAAAGGCAGAAGAGAGATGGACCAAGTCATAAAAAGTGAGACAGTGATGTCAAAAAGTGTAATATTTTATTATTATGCAACAATTATTACTGAGAAGAGGTGCTCTACCAACGATAGAGGAGGTGCAACCAAAAAAGCCATATCAATTGAAAAAGGTGCAGCACTCACTCTTGAAGGGGTGAAAACTTTGATTAATTTTTTTATTTTTATTTAACTTTATTTGTTATCTGATGAAGGCATTGATAACGGCCAAAACGTCATTTTAATCAATAAAGTTTTCACCCCTTCAAGAGTGAGTGCTGCACCTTTTTCAATTGACACGGATTATTATACAACAAGACATTTGTTGCTTAATAAATAATTAATATTTCATTATTATGCAACAAGACATCTGCTACTAAAAAGCATCTTGGCTTGCATGATTCAAGGATCAAAGCTTATCATTTATCTCTATTCTAGTTACCATTTTATCACTGTACTTCACATTCACATGGAAGGAGCACTGTAATGCTTAAAATGGAGCTGTAACTTCATGCTTAGTTAATTAAGAACACTTTTGACTTATGTATCCATGTTTTCTTATGTTCATATATTGCTGGCTTCTTTTTATAGATGATTTTATTTTCTTAAGTACGTCTGTTTTACAGATAACAATCAATTACAGAAAAATGTCATTGTGATCTAAACTAAAACAGGATAAGATATCATGTCAGCAAACTGCTATCGTCTCACATAAGAGAGAATAATTTTTTTGCATGAAGGCTTTGTGCAAGAGGACAATGATAAACCCGTTTTGGCTCATGCTATACCACACATAATAAATAGATTAAATAGGTTGTTTTGTAAAAAAAAAAAAAAATTTTTTTAAAGTGTATATATATATATATATATGTTGTGTAAATGACAATGCATCAGTGCCTGCAAATTATTTTATCGCATTTTATTATTATTATTACCTAAGATATTATGTATATTATTTTCAATTATGTAACATATAATTGAAAAAAATGATCATGGAAAAACAAGTGATACATTATATGTTTTCACAACTGTATTTGCTCTTTAAATGTTTCAGTCGGTCAGTTTTTTTTTTTTTTTTTTGTCAACAACTTAACAACTGATATGTCAAGCCCTGTATGTTGCACGCCGACACACTTTTGGCTGGATGTTGCAGTGTTTTATTGTCAGAATGAACAGGATTCGAACCCTTGTTTGAATTCTTTTATCTGAATAACAAATAAAGATAAAGCAATTTACGTTTGTTGTATATAGACAGCGTGATACATTTTTCAAAGTACATAAAGGAAAATTGACTTTAGCAAGTACTTATCCAAGTTCACTCCTAGTCCGCTACATTTGTGGCTCTGAAGACTGGAATACATACATGACTTTTATACCGATTTTTGCCCCTATTTGCAGTCTGGACAAGAAGATGCTAGTTGAGGAAATTCAGAGCCAGTCTGCAGATTTTGGGCAGTCGGAGCTAGAAACTAGCATACTGTATGATGGCAACAGACTTATTTGTTTTCATTTGTCATGTGTCTTTTAGCAAAAAGGTGCAAGTTTCTGTGTGAATTAGTTGTGTATGATGCCTAGTTTTTCTCTGTGACATTTACAAAGTTGATGCCTAATGTTTTTACACCTCTGTTCCAATTTTAAGAGTCATGAAGTATATTCCAGCTTTAAGTAATACTAGGGGTGCCAGAATTAAATAAACGTTCAGAAGCCTCACACACACATATCTGCAATTAAAATCTTGTGTATGACCACAGCATTAGAAATTAGACATGTTAAACTTTTTTTATCCTCAATAAAAACAATAATTGTAGATATTAAACAATGTTTTCGATATATTTAGCATTTTTTGAAATACATTCTTAAGCAACAAAGAAGTAGTAGTTGAAACCATGTAAGTTTTTTCAGCAATTAAAATCTTGCATATGCACTGCATTAAAAATTTCACAAAAATTGTGGATATCAAATGTAGTGTTTGTGCTATTTTATTTAGCAATTTTTGGAAAAACATACACGAGCAACAAAGAAATATACTAGTTGAAATCCCCAGTGGTAACAGAAGCATCCTTTTGCATTTCCAAAAAGTCTCTACAGTCTTTCAAGACTGCTTGTTCTTGGCAAAGGACTCCCAGAGAGCTGTTAACTGGGCCTTCAGGTCCTGGGCGTATGGATCCAGTTTGCTCAGCTCCTCTGAATAGAGAGCCAGATTCTTCTGAAGCTCTTGACTTCTCTGGGCCAGCTGACTCTGAAAGCTTTGGACTAATGGAGACATGCTCATCTGAAAGTCTAAAAAGTGCTGGTCCAGTTTCTGCTTCAGCTCCTCGGTTTGAGGACCCATCTCCATCAAACTTCTCTACAGTTTGGCCTTCAACTCCTCGGCCCCCTGGACCAGAGTAGATCTCAGGGCTTCAGAGTTCAGGGTCTCTGCGTACGGGGCCACATCCTTCTTCAGCTGCTCAACCTGCTCCTAAAAGTCACCTCTGATCTCCTCAACATAAGGCTTAAGCTGGGACTGCATGGATGTCATTTCCTGTTCCAAATGCAGTTTCAACTGATCCGCCTCTTGGGAAAGTTTGGCCAGCAGGTCTCGAGTCAGAGTTACTTGACTTTGAATGGCCAAGGTGTATTTGTTGATGGCATTTGTGCTTTTGGAGATCCTGTCACTGAGGAGAAACGGAGATAGATGTTTGTGTTTTTAAAAGTTTTATGATTTGTTTTATAGCTGGTTTATCAGGTCATCATCTTATTTATTATAGACTTGATTTCTTGACCCAGTTCTGAGTTTCGGATCATCTGCAGTGTGGGTTGCCTGAGACCCGTAATGAATTTTTCACCAGATTCTTACTGGGCTCTGGCTGGTCCTGCCACATCACATTGGCATGACAACCTAATGGATTCATCATAATTCAATTATATTAACTGATTTAAAACTTAACATTTTCTCTGTTTTTGAGCACCTCCAATTTTCATTAAAACACCATTTTTTTTTAATGAGTGAAATTCCGTGAATACTAACCAGTGAAAACTGCAATAACAAACACTACAAAGGTCTTCATGATTATGCGCAGGCTCTACAAAAAAACAAACAAAAAATCGTTTTGTCAGGCAAGACCACTATAAATATTTTTGACTAGCTTTCACTTAACTGAAAAGAACATAAGTATACATTCATTTGCGTTTTTTGTCCAGTCCCTTACCTTTCTCTTGTCCTCTTTTGTTGTAGGTGTTGAGAAGGTATCAGCACTGTATATAAATGGGTTGCTGAGCTCTGATAAAGGCAGTAGAGTCCAGAAGGTAGCGCCCTGCTGTCAGTTGTACATGCCATGTCACTCATTCCACATCATGAAATCAGCTGAACTGAACTGAACTCAGATCTGTGACTCACAATTATTCATAGAGTCAGATGTAAGTACTGTATAAAGTCTTAGAATTGAATCCTGTAAAACTTCAAAACATAAAACTGTAATCTAGATGCATTACAGTATATACAGGAAAAGGAATAATATCAAAATTTAAACAATTCCTGGATATACACTTTTGGTTTTGTTTTTAAATTATTGTTTTGAAGAAAAAAATTAATGTTTGTTTTTTAACACCATGCCAGCTCCCATGTCTATTTTCGTGGTAGGAAAATTGTATTGTTAATTATTTAAATTAAAGTGCTTTTTTTTACTAAAAATTCTAAAATTATATTTGGTTTAATTTGTTTAAAAAAATCTTCCAAAGTGCTAACTGAATAAAAATGGTTTCTCACAGGGTTAAACACCGCAAAATCTAATAAAACATGTTTCAGGGATTTTTACAAAAGAACATGGTGGACACAATATAGACAGTTAAATGATGAGTAATATTTAGATTTTATGTTTACAGATTTGAATAAATAATAATAATTAAAAATAATTAATTTTTGCTACCGGCAAATATGAAACAAATAAAAATAAAAAGCTATGTAATTAAAGAAAAAAACAAACATATAATATCTAAAATATTTGTGTACAGAAGGAGAGATAACATTTATTAGTCTCTATAGAAGCATCTACACCATAAGTACAGTAACATTCTCACAAGCCACATTTATTAGCAATAGGTTTTCCTGCGCATGCACAGTTCTGCCATAAACTGGAAAATTAGTTTTAGGAAAATTAGTGATATTGATCTTGACCATCTTAGTCTTTATATTGGTGACTTACTGGTTGTGGCCTCGGTTGACCAATATAACGCTGCTTTCGCATCTATTCTGGATGAGGTTGCCCCTCTGAAAAAATGTGTTGTTTCTTTCAAGAGATCATCTCCTTGGTTATACATCTGAGTTACGTTGTATGAAAGCTAAAGGCAGGCAGTTAGAGCAGAGATACAAAAAAACCCGGTTTTAACAGTTCATAGATCAATGATTGATCAGCATCAGATTGAATACCACAATGCTCTCAAAGCTGCAAAAATGGCATATTATTCTACAATTATTAGCAGTGACATCTCTAATCCCAGAGTTCTGTTTAGAACAGTTAATAATCTTATTAAACCTCCTAGTAACATTAACTGTTCCAATATCTATAATTCTATTGCTGGTGATCTTGCTTCTGAATTTGTTGAGTTGCATCCTCCAAATCTCTCTGACTATGTTTTCTCAAGTTTCAGTGTTGTTGATTCTGATTTTGTCTAAACTTTTGTCAATGAACTCAACTACTTGAATACTGGATCCTTTCCCTACTACTGTATTGAAAAACTGTTAGTCTGTTATTGTACCCCACATCACCACCATTGTCAATGTCTCACTTAGTGAAGGGATTGTTTCTCCTGCTTTAAAAATGGCAGCAGTTAAAAAGCCTGGTTTTATAAATAAAAAAGCCTAAATATATCACTATATTGCTGAGATGTCCAATTATCGGCCAATTTGTAATTTATAATTCCTGGCAAAAGTCCTTGAGCGGGTGGTTGTTAGCCAACTCCAAACTCATCTTACACGAATAGCCTACTAGAGACTTTTCAATCTGGCTTTAGGTCTGGACATAGCACGGAGACTGCTTTAGTTAGAGTCTTGAATGACCTTCTCATTATAGCTGATTCTGGGGCTTGTGGCATTTTGGTTCTCTTAGATCTTAGTGCTGCATTTGATACGATATGTCATAGCATATTACTGGACAGACTACATAGATGGATTGGTCTATCTGGAACTGTGTTGAACTGGTTTAAATCTGATCTTTCAGAACGTTCTCAGTTTGTTTACCTGGGTACTAATAGATCTCAGACTGCGCCTTTATGTCAGGGTGTCCCTCAGGGGTCAGTTTTGGGACCTGTTCTATTTAGTATTTACATGCTGCCTCTTGGGCAGATTATTCAGAAGTATGGCCTGGGCTATCAGTTACGCAGACGATACCCAGATTTATATTAGAACTCAGCCTCATTCCACTTCTTCCTCTTTAACTCTTTCTGCCTGTTTGCTGGAAATTAAGGCGTGGATGAAACAAAACTTTCTAAAACAAAATTGTTCTAAAACTGAAATTATATTAATTGGCACTCCATCTAATGTTAATAAATTCAATAATTTTAAACTTTCAGTTGACAATACCCAAATATCTCTTGCTCAGGTGTGTAATTTGGGTGTGATGTTGATGCTCAGTTGACTTTTAATTCTCACTTCAAAAACGCTTTTTTTCCATCTTTGTAACATTACTCGCATTAGACCCTTTCTTTCTAGGCCTGATGCTGAGAGGCTTAATCATGCCTTTATCACATCACAACTCCATTATTGCAATTCTCTCTTTGGGGGTTTACCAGCAAGTTCTGTTAAGACACTACAATATATTCAAAACTCAGCTGTGCGAGTTTTGACTTATACATCCTCATGCCATCACATTACCCCAGTGCTCCAGCTCCAGCAACTTCATTGGCTGAATATTTAAATACGTTCAATCACGTATTGATTTTAAAACTCAGATTTTAACATATAAAGCAGTGCATGGGCTGGCTCCAGATTACATTTGTGACTTGGTAACTCTTTCCACACCTTCTCGCTCTCTCAGCTCTGCTGGTTGTTTTTCCTTGTATCAGCCTCGTTGTAAATGAAAAACCATGGGGGGGGGGGGGGACATTACAAATAAAATGTATTATTACTGTACTTTTCAAAATGAAGTCCACATTCAACTATTGTAACTTGTTAAACAGTGTTTACAGTTTTAAATTATTTTTTCCTTAAGCAATGAAGGAAAAACTATAAGGAAATGATTAATGGGAAAACAACAGCACAAGGTTACTACGGGATCTGCAGTATCTTGACTTGATTTACTTTTTGTAAAGGTTATTTTTATGACCAAGTTATTAAACTGCATGTGAAATGTTGATGGCATGGGCTTGCCCTTTCAAGCGCATTTATATATGACATTTCAGCAAGCGCTGCTAGAGTAAATTAAAGAACAAACACCGCACCACAATCTTGATTTAATTTAAATTAAACTGATGTGTTTATTGGTTTGAGAGAGACAGTCTTGAAAGAAGAAATCAGCGGTGTGTCAGTGAGGTGAAAGGTTACTTTAAGCAGCATTGTACATCACTCGGCATCTTGTCTAAGCATTCATCCAATTACACAAAAGCGCCATCAACTCATCAAGACTGTTTGCATCTGCGCTTGTCAATCAGTTCGAGGAGAACACAGTGCACTGACCCCTAAGCTTCTGTCATATTGATCCAATTGAAATTATGGCTGCATTCCAATGCAGAAAATATGCTGTGCATTTAACATCACTGCTACTCAAGTCATCTGTTCTAAAATAGTAAAATTTTAATAATAATGAACTAAAATTACTGTAGAATTGAAAGGAAAAACTTAGTGGTTTTCATATTATGCATACTACATGGTAATATTATTACATTTTAATATTTTTAAATAAAATTGTGGTTTGGTAAAAGAAAATTAAATTGAGCATTAATCTAGTCCCAATGAAATAACATTTCATATGGACAAAACGTAAACAATCTCTTACTCTAAAGTACGTAAACGTACTCTCTCACAATCATTCATCTGCAGATCAAGTGCAGAGGTACGTTTGTGTCTTTGCATGTTTGCCTGCACGTATTAACATAAGGTTGTTGTAATGATGATTGATGAGTCAGGTATTAAAGAGTATTCTTCTGGACGTTGGCCTCTTTCTCACACTTATCTGCATTTAAAAGAGCCTGATATCAGCTGAACACAATCACTAAGAAGGAGGAAGTGAGGGACATGGGACAACTAATCCGTTTAGTTTTTTTCTTCTTCTATATTTTCTGGCATGTATTCACCTAACTAAAAAACTAAACTACAAAAATTTTTTTATTAAAGACCGGACAGGGTCAATGTAAAAAATAAATAAATAAAAAATTACTGTCTGTGATAATGTAAGTAAAGCAGTGGGGGAAAAAACTAGCAATGTGGGAAATATCATAGATTTGGGATTACGTAATAGAACGTAACATGAATTTAATCTTTTTGTTTTATTTTTTACTTTTTTGTTTGTTTCTCAACTATGCAACAGCGTATCAGACAAATTCATTAGGAAAAAAACATTTGTTTTTTACACCAACAAAAATACATTAATAAACATGCATCTCAGTTTGATAGACAGATAAATGGAAGAAAAAAAATTAATGTGAATAAACAACAAAATGAAAGGTGAATTTGTGTACGTGTATTTCTTCTTGGTTTCTCTTATAATGCATCAGGCAGTCGTGATGTTCTTTAAATGTACTTTTTTAAATATTGGAATTATCATTGCTTTTCGCTTACATTACAAGAATAACAAAAAGGGTGGTCTGATACATGGAACTTAGAACAAATATTACTTTGTTTGCTTCATATTTACGGACTGATTTTACACAGGCATGGATAAATATGCAAGTGTGTCCAAACTTTACCATTTCACCAGCAATGGCACTGGTGTGTAAACTGCAGCATTAACCAAGAAAGAAGGTAAGTTTAACCAATGGTGATGCCAAACCCACACTGGAACTTGTTTTTTCTTTGGTTAAGGAAAGCACAGAGGGCCAGTGACAGAGGCAGAGGCTGCAGCTTTTTTTCCAGCGTAGCTCCAACCACCCAGTTACTGTCTAAAGAACCTACAGAAAGAGTGAAAAATTCAGTAAACCAATGTTTATCCCATAACCAATGAAATCTCATGCAAATTGCAATTACAGTTTGTTTTGTTAAAGGTCTTTGTGGTGAATTTTCATTGGAATATCTGGCAACAATCTTTGGAATGACTAGAGGTAAAGACAACACTCTATTAATGTACAAATGTCAACTAAGAAGACTGAATTGAAATGCTGCTCAATGGACGATGACACAGACACATTTGTGACTAAAAATAGATTTTTATGTGAACTGGAAAATGTATTTAGGAGTATGTGTGCAAATAAAAATTAGGTCCCCGCGGGTCCATTATTTTTTCTTTTCAAATTTATGGTTATAAAAACTCAAATATTTGAAATGGTACAACAGTCTTACTTATAACTTTAAAAGGACTTAAATTTGGGGCCAGAAAACAGGAAATGTGGCACGGCATAATGTGATTATTAAAAAAATGTAAAAAGGCTATGTTATAATTGCATCAATATTTGAGTACTGCACGGTTCACAGTAAAAATGTTGAGTGTTCTACAGGCTCGCCATTCCAGAGCAGTTCACAATCAATCAACAACTGTATATTTCATTTACATTTTATTTGGTTATTATAGTTTTTTTTCCAGTTACACAAACTGAATCTGGCATTTAATACAATTTAAATATGCATAATTCCATGGTTATTAAATAAATACAGCAAAAATATTTTTAAAATCTAGTGTACTTTTTGCATTTAAATAAATTAAATAATTTTGCTTGTAAATTCCTCCTTGTATCCCTTTAGGGAAAAACTAAGTACTTAATAAATTTTATTGCGCTCCTAATGTTAAATGAGGAGCACACATGCTCCTTATGAAAAAATCATCAAGGCCTGATTGAGGATAGATTGTGAAATATAACAACAAATGCAATTGCTGAATTCATCATAACCATACAAAATGATGAGATGTTAAAGAATGCTGTCTGTATCTACACATGCATGCATATTTACATGTTTACACCAACCTTTAAAGACCAGATCAGCTTTGGGGACGTCCAGCTGGTATCCAAATGATACACTAGTGTCCTGCGTATGGGTGCTCGCTTCAAACTCCACACCAACCTGCAACTAATAATAAACAACAAAACAAATGTCATTATAAAGCAATAAATGAACAAATACAGACATGACTCATTCTGCTGATGAACATTTACCTGATCATTGGCTTTGTGGTAATACGACCCATGAGCTCCAGCTCCTCCTAGTGTCAGAGTGGCCATAAAGTTGCTGCCTGTTTGTAAATACCCATTCAGATTTTGAAAATTCTGTATTCATACTTACAGACTGAATGTTTATTTTGGAACATTAACTTAGCTTATACATTTTTACGTCTTAATCTGGGCTAAAACACGTCAGACCAGAAAAGCTGTCTAGATATAGGTTAAAAATGTTCCGATTCTTTACTATTGTTCTTTATAGTTGCACTTAAATCTGTCTGAAACATCCGTTTACTTCATACATTTTTATTGTGTATTGTTTTTTTGTATTTAAAAGGTTCTTTTTGTTATTTGAAAAAGAGTTATTAAACTTTATTAAGGCTACATCCATATTAATCAGAATATCTATAATATTTCAAACGCAACTGTCATCATCTTTTACCAAAGGACAGCAATCAAGAGTAAATATTCTGTCATCCTTGCAGCAATGTAATATGAAGATTGTACGAAGTAACATTTATCTTTCGCAACATTATTAAAGCGAATAACAGGCACATCAATGCAGTTACATCAATAGATATCTATGGGTACAAAATGCTTTACATGACTAAACAGGCGCCGTAGTTTTCGAATACCTCAGTTATCACAGTTCACACTATCCTATAAACTGTGTTTTCTAATGTATCCACCTTGGAGAGTGCCTTCAAAAAGCTGTTTTCTCTGGACAAAACACTATCTCAGTGTGGACAAAAGACCAAAACATAGAGAAAAAGACGTGTTTATCTAGATTAATGTGGATGTAGCCAAAGAGGACAACACTTGTGTATCTTTTTAACATAATTTGTAATGTAATTCATCACTGTGATAAAAAGACTGAATTATAGTGACATGAAAATTGGATGCAGTCACATACCGATCTACTTTCTTTCTTTATACGTGTTTACCTGTATATCGGCCCGCCAGAGACATGACTGTTCCCTCCTCTCCGGGCCGTCGGTGATACACCAGCTCTCCCCCTAATGCCAGCGACGGAGTGACAGACTGGAGATAATGAGCAACAACAATTCCTGAGAAAGATGTGAGGGAACAGGAGGTGAGAGAACCAGAGAGAAAAATAAGTTGGACGAGTTAACTGAAGAAGGGACATGGCATGACTAAAAACAAATAAAGCTACTAAAATAAACCTCAAATTGCGGCACAAATAAACATGGATGAAACAGAAGACAATTACCAGAACCAATCAAGACGTCTGGGTTGCCAAAGGTCACAGTGGCAGTGAAATCTTCCCCTTTGAATTCAGCATCTCCTTGCCAGTTCACAAACTTCTGCTGCTGAGTCTGATTGAGACAAGTATGTCCAGCAATGCATTAGTATTACATCATAACTAATCAAAACAATAACACATACACAAATACACACCTGGAAGGCAAATTTCGAGCGCAATCTGTCTGTGATCTGATGAATAATCTGTGCATTTAAGCTCCCTGTGTTGTCCATGTCACCCACCATGACGGGAAAGGCCTGATAAAAATATTAAGGAAACTATAAATATTTGGATAAATGGCGCAAGTTCCTTTTTCAAATTAAATAGACTTTTCAGCAGGCTTTTTACCTCTGCTGGTCCTGCTTGTTTGGTCCCCACATAAGTAGCTCCAAACCTGTAAGTGGAATCTCCTTGAGTGCTTAGCAACACTGTGTGGCTGACCTATGAAATAAAATGAGATGATCTTGATGACGATCGGGAATACTTTCTTCAACAACATGGCTCAAGAAAATCCACCAGTAAACACACTGGACTGACCTGGAAGTGGTTGCTCAAAGCTTTGCTCACTGTTAGTCTAACACCCTCCATCTGCACAGGAAACACCTCTGAGGGACAAACAGACATCAGTGTAAAAACATTTGAATTTGTAATTATGAAAAGTCTAAGTAAAGTCATACAAGATACAGCTGAATTGAGAATGGCTTTTAAATTCCAATGGAATTCCTGCATTTGAATTTAATTTTAACTATAAAATTCTAATTTATGTCTCATTTAAATTTAAAGAAAGATTAAAATAAAACGAAATAAAAAAAAATAATAATGATACTACTACTAATAATAATTTAACTGCTGTTTTATAATTTGCAGATTTTTTTTTTGCAATACATTTTTCAGTATAAATCAGCCGTTAATGTAAATGTTATCATAGATATGCGGAATTAAAAAAAAAATGCAGTCCAAAACTAGTTCAAACGTTTTGCGCTCTGTAAGATTATTATATATATCAAATATCACATACAGGTGCATCTCAATAAATTAGAATGTCGTGGAAAAGTTATTTATTTCAGTAATTCAACTCAAATTGTGAAACTCGTGATTCAGCACTCTCTCTCTCTCTCACACACACACACTTGTCATTTAAATTTATATATATATATAAATGACTTTGTTCATAATTTTGATTGCTTCTTTAAAAAGTCATTATTTTCTTACCTTTGCATTTGCGATGGCACTCTTCAAAGCCACCAGGGTTTGGAAGAGGAGGCTCAGACTCCTGGCGCTCAGGTGAAGAGCTGCCGGGCACAGAGACGGGTGAGACGGGTGAGACAGAGGGCATCGTGAATCCTGGTGGTACTGACACCAAACCTGGTCCACCTGGCCCTAGTGCAGGTGGGCTGGGTGCACTGGCAGCCAACACACTGCCCATTCTTAAACAGGACAGATGAGATTAGAGGAGGAGAACATGTTAACAGATTATTCACTAAAATAATATAGTATGTAATCATTAGTTTCGGTCTAAAGTCAGTAGTTTCCATTTGTGAACGATAAACAACGTGCATGTCATGTTTACGTAGCAAGCCGTAAAGAGTCTTTGAAGGTCTTTTGCATAACGGAACTTACTAAACAACTGGATTTGTACGATTAGGAGCTGCTGCTGTTTCGTTAAGCATCCAGGTTCAAATTCAACACACGTAATTCGTTGACAAATTAGCTTGAAAGCTAAACGCCACGTTATTTGTTATTCTTGAGACACTACAGCTATTGGAAATATAAATGCTGTTTAGCTTTTTTTTTTTTTTTTTTTAAGTAATATTTCTAGCTGAGGTATGCCTAAGGGGTGCTGCGGATTTATTAGAAAATAAGCCCAATAACAATGAATCAATGACAACTCACGCTGAGCTTCACAGAGGACGGTTCTCCAGGTTACTAAACCACGTGTTCTAACCATGTCTGTTTTGTGAATGATTCATTCTTTCAGAGTCGGATCTTCTCAATGAATCAGATGAATCGCTTCACAGAACCAGTCTCATCTACTCGTTTACGAGTCGGACTGAATTGTTCTTGTAAGAATCGGTCCGAGCTGTTCTCAAGTCAATTATATGCATACATTTTGACGCTATGTTGCATTATGGCTGCAAAAAACTAAAACACCCTCATTTATAAAATGTAAAGGAAAAAAGTTCTGCATAACGATGACGAAATTACGTCAAGAATTCCTGAGTTCATTCAGACGAGCTGTTCAAAAGAACCGACTCATGGAAACGAGTCAGACTCCCCATACGACTTTCCGCTGTGTAAGCCCTCCTATTTTCAGCTCGACAAATCCGAAGCTAAATGGCTATTGGCCTGTTTACCTGTCAATCACTACGTAAAAGTGAAGCGGGTTTGACAGAGCGAGCACAAAGTAAAAGGGGCATTTGCTTGAAGGTCAATGAATGGGCTTTGGAGGTCGCTTGGGTTCCCGTAACCTGAACTGTGAGATGTACAAAGAATTATACAACCAAACAGAACTAGAGTTTAGTCATTCGATTTATGCGACGGATCCTTTAGTCTAAATGAAATATAGCCAACACCTATAAGTAAAAAATAATAATAAAACTGAAAAAAAAATTATATATTTGGCATATAATAAATAATTATAGGGATAATTATAATAATAATAGTACAGGACACAATTTAATAAGGTATATGAACACATCCGTGTGACAAATGTTCAAATTGAACAACTCAGAAAAAAAAAACTAAAAAATTTGATTCACAAAAATTTATTATTTTCATTAATTATTGACAATATAAATTGTAGTACTACAGTCAATTTAATAGGAAACCAATTTAAATGTTAAAGAGTTGCCTCTGGAAAATTACAAAAATATACATCCCCGATAAGTACTTTTTCACATTCACTTAAAAAATAAAAATAAAAAAGGAAACCTACTGTCATCTCTGATGTGAATGTATTGAAGTTGGGACAGATGACACTAATTATATTTCAAGCTATAATACATCCTATAACCTTGAGCTATTTAAATGAAATAAACAATAGAGGCAAAATATAAATCAATCACAGTCACACGCACACAATCATGAGCATTAAACTATTCTTGCATCAATTACAGAGAATCAAGCATCATATGTACATTAAACAATTGTTCCATATCTGCTCCCCACTTCCATTAACTGTGATAACCCATATAATACATACTTTTTTTTCAGAAACATCCTCACCAGAGAACAATTCACAGCATGACAGGTTGGATGGAGAATGTAGTTAGTCCATTCAAATAAGGTTTTGAAATATGCTAATAGTCTTACAAGGACAATAATCTTTCGAATTGCACAGCATCATCATCAGAAATTTGTAATCTGGCTCAAGGTTTCCTAATTGAACTGCGCAATGCTTATTTGCATGAACTGTGCTGTTACAATAGCTAAAGTAGTATGCAAACTGAGGTTTCTACATTAAAGCTTTGAGCTACATTCCACAAATCCCTGCTTAGCAAAAAAACAAAAACCCACAATAGAACATCTTTTGGAGAAAAATCACAGCTGCCCCTGAGAAGATGCTACAATTCTGCTGTACGAAAATACTCTGTCTTAATCAAAACATCTAATAAATGCAACATGAGGGTATGAAAAGACTTTTGCAAATATCCAAAAGGGAATAAATAGGATTTTTGCCTCCTTTCTGCTAAAGATATATATATATATATATATATATATATATATATATATATATATATATATACACTACACAGAATATGGATCAAAGTAAAAAAGCAAACATTTTGGCAAAAACATATATACATATCTGTAAATAACAATGTCAAAGTTCATTAACCACTTTATACATTAATTCATATCAAAAGAAATGAAAACTGTAAAAGACGCTATCCTCGACCAAACTTCGCACCAACCTTTAAATAAATGAGGGAAAAAAGGAACCAAACAGACCTTTTTGACAAACTGACATAGTTGTGCATATAAATGTGAGGACCTGGTCATACATGTGACTGCAGTGTGGTGAATGTTTAAATCAGCTTTCATGTAGTAGTCCGACATCTCTCACATTATGCCAGTTTTGGCATGCCTGTTTAAGTTAGGAATGTCTAATATAGTATAGTTTCAGAATTATATTAAAAAGAAAAAAAATTGTCTTTGTTTGAAACCATAATTTATGTCTATATTTCCTTATGAATTCCAAATTTACATTTGCCTGTGACTACTAATGAAACTACAAAACGCACTACTAATGAAGATGTTTTTTTTCTCAGGCAGTTTAGTGCAATGGTTCATGTTCACACCTGAATCCTGAGCTCTGCAATATTTCCATGGATGCTGGTTTCTCTAGCTGCCTCAGACGGAATATAAACAGAATCTGAAAAATGCTTCTCTCATCAATAAATCAATACCAATTTTTCTTTCACAGAATCCAGTATCACCAGTATGCTGCAAAATCCTGTGTTAAGTCTTTGGGAATACTTCAACATACCAATGACATTTTAATCTAAGACAGAGATAATATATATTAAGGCACTTGGGTTAAACAGGTTTTGTTCTATGGTTTGTGTGTAAATTCTCAACTAATGATACAAGTATGCTATGCTCTATGTTCACCAATACCTTTGTTTATTGTTTTCTATCAAATAGGAACCTTTCTCTGAATGTTTAGTTTTAGTTCTTGCATGTCTCAACTGGTCATTTATAAAGAGGTATAACCCCCCCCCCCCCCTAAAAATGAACAATGTATGAAAAAAGAAAAAAAAAATACTGTGGAGCTGGAAAAGATATGATATGAAAGATATGAGCAGGGAAGTAACTGGATTGTGCAAAAGCAGATATTTGTGCAAAAGTCAGGTTCAGTTTCTCCAACTATCCTAGAAAGAGCAGATGGTAAAGTCAGTCCAATTTTCACTGATTCATATGGAAATATAAATTAGACATTGCAATATTAGGTATTCTTAGATCAATAAACACACTTTAGGTGAATTTCCCCATTACATGACATAAGTACATAAAGTCTCCCAACTGTATGCCTTTACCTGCTCTCTAATGGTGCTTCCTAATGGGCTTCAGACCCTCCGCTAAGGTGAGATGCCTCTGCCTCACAGTCAGGGTTCACAGAGTGAAACTCTGCCACATACAGGCTCTTATCGATGCTACCGGGAATGGGCTTTATGTCTGTCATCAGTTGGTCCTCAATGGTCTTCAGGTTAAAACGATCCTCAGCTGTAATGAGATTGATTGCCAAACCCAGATGTCCAAACCTTCCTACAAATTGAACACAGGGGCCATATGATGATACATTATAAATAATATAAAAGTTTAAAGTGTGTAATAAAAAAAAGTGTAAAGTCTAAATAATGTAATCCAAATTTAATCCTCCACATCTTTGTTGTCTGTCAACTTCACCTGAGCGTCCGATGCGATGCAGATATGTTTCTGCATTCTTGGGGAAGTCAAAGTTGATGACCACATTTACTGCCTGGATGTCGATGCCTCTAGTGAATAAATCTGTATCAAGAGCATAAATTCAGTTAGAAACACCTTGACAAAACATACATTTTATTTTTAGCTGATGTTATTATTATGCAATTACACAAAAAAAGAGTTAAGACACTCACCGGTGGAAACAAGGTTCCTGCAGAGCCCATTTCTAAAGTCGTGGAAAACACGGTTTCTGTATTCCTGCCATGTGAATAAAATGAAGTGACAATGTTTGCTGTCACAAATAATTGCAATACTGCAAAGTTTCAAGAATTTGACTGAAGCGAATAAGCAAATCATGCTGAACAGATCTGAATTACACTGGAACTGACAACAACAAAACACATACAGTACCTGCATCATCTTAGCATGAATGTAAAAGCAGGAGCAGCCCAGCTGCGTGATCTTCTTGGCCAAAAGCTCCACTCGCTGAGTAGAGTTACAAAAGATGATGGACTGATTTATCTGCAACTATTGAGAGAAATGCTTGGGTCATGTTAACGGTAGAAACAATGCCATTTGTTAGAATTCAGAAAAGAACAAAAACAGCCTAAGCTAATGCATTAAAGGAATCGTTCACCCAAAAATTAAAATTTACTCTCCCTCAGTTCATCCAAGATGTAGATCATCACAGATTTAGAGAAAATTAATTTTCAAAATTTGCTCACAAATGGATCCTCTGCAGTGAATGGGTGCCAATAGAATGAATGAGTCCAAACAGCTGATAAAAACATTAAAAACCCAATAATCCACAACATTACTCCAGTCCATCGATTAATGTCATGTAAAGTAAATAGCTCGTAAATAACAAAAAAACTAAATAATTCAAGCCATGTTTAACTTCAAACCATTGAGTTTGGCTAAAATATCAGTCCTATATCCATAATACTGCTTTCTCCAGTGAAAAAAACATCTTGTATGGATCAGGAGAGAAATATGCACAGATCAAGCACCGTTTACAAGTGAAAACCATCCAACATTTCAACACAAATAAGTTTCACTGGAGGAACTGCAATCATAGATTATGGACTGGTATTTTGTCCAGAAGTGACAGTCAAGTTAAAACACCTTAATAATGGGTTTTTTGTTTTTGAGGGAGAGTAAATTCTCAGCAAATTTAAATTTTTGGGTGAACTTTTCCTTTAACTCATGAGACTTAATATATTTAAAGGGGCCAAAATGCAAAAAATACTTTAAGTTTCAGAATTCAAAACTAAGCAGCCATTCAGAAGCCATCATGATTGTGACATTGTACCCACCTTAAATATATATATATTTTTTTTATTTTTTTTTAAGTCCTAAAAGAAAATTCACTCTTTTACCCTGGAGAACAGTGTGTTAAGGCAGTGGACTTTCTGTCTTTCTGTGACGTAAGCATAGTACTGCGTAATGCCTTTTAGGGTCAGTTCCTCCATCAGATTAATCTCATAGGGCTTCTGCAGGTGCTTTGCCTGATGAGATACAAAAGTGTGTAAATGTAAAACCTGCAGATGTAGAAAGAGACATGAGCACAGTGAAAGCATAAATGTGTTCAAAATGATGCACAGACTTCTCTAACCATGAACTTCTGTACACTGATGGGGAATGTGGCTGAATAGAGCAAAATCTGTCTGTTCTTTGAAAGGAAACCAATGATGTCCTCAATAATAACCACAAAGTCCTGAGAGAGCAGCTTATCAGCCTATAAGAAAACAAGCAATGAAGGTTGAACTTTGATAGTGGTGTTATTAACAACATCTAAACAACTGTGTCAAGATGTTCCATTGTGAAAGTGTGCAACAGGAAATAATCATTTTTTTAATAGTCTGACGGGCATGTACAGTAAGCATGTGCAATACTCACCTCATCCATAACCATCATCTGAACTTTATTCACTTTGGCTATGCCCTTTTTTATCAAGTCCAAGATTCTGCCAGGTGTTGCTATAACAACATGAACTGCAGAAAACAGTTTTGAACAATATGCTTTTACTGCAGAAGATGATCATACATGTAATCTCTTTATGATTTGGTGATCACTGAACATTACCCTCCTCATCCAGGCGCATGATATCATCTCGTAGGTTGGTCCCACCTGTGGTTGCCATGACCTTGACACCACCCAGGTGCTTGCTGATCTGAATACTGATCTGACTGACCTGCAGAGCCAGTTCACGAGTGGGAACTATCACAATGGCTGCAGGTAAACACAGAAAGATAGTACAGTAAAAAAAAAGGGGTTGGGGAATAAAAGGTACATCTTGTGTAAAATGTTTTGGAGAGAGATACCCTGGATATGATCCTTTTTTATGTCAATTCTCTCCAGAAGGGGGATAAGGTATGCACCACTCTTTCCGGTCCCGTTTTTGGCACGAGCCAGTATATCGCGGCCAGAAAGGGCAATAGGAATACTCTCCTCCTAAAATAAAAATGTAAAAACAATTGAAGGAACAGTTCACCCAAAAATGAAAATTTGCTGAAAATGTACTCATCCTCAGGCCATTCAAGATAAAGATGAATTTGTTTACTTCATCAGAACAGATTTGGACAAATTTAGCATTACATCACTTTACAGAGGATCCACTCTGCAGTGAATGGGTGCCGTCAGAAACAGAGTCCAAACAGCTGATTAAAACATCACAATAATTCACAAGTAATCCACACGAGTCCAGTTCATCAATTAAAACTTTGAGGAGAAAAGCTGCTCACAATTCCATCATTAAGGCATTTTAACTTTAAATTGTTGCTTCTGGCCAAAATATGAGTCCATAATCCATAATAACACTTCCTAAAAAAGTTCATCCCTGTTCATCACATCAAAATCCACCGATATATTTGTTTAAAACTGTTTTGGACTGTTTGCGCTTGTAACAGGTGCTTGATTTGTGCATATTTCTCTTCTGATTCAGACAAGATGACTTTTTCACCACTGGAGAAAACAATATTAGGCTTTATTACTGTTTTGTAGCTATAATGCCAATATAGGAAGCAACAGTTTGAAGTTAAAAACGTCTTGATAGAATGGTTTGTTACAAACATGCAGCTTTTCACTTCACATGACATTAATTGATGGACTGGAGTTGTGTGGATTACTGTGTTGTTTTTATCAGCTGTTTGAACTCTAATTCTAACGGCACTCATTCACTGCAGAGAATCCAATGGTGAGCAAGTGATGTAATGCTACATTTCACCAAATCTGTTCTTATGAAGCAACAAACTCATCTATATCTTGGATGGCCTGAGGATGAGTCCATTTTCTTCAAATTTTCATTTTTGGGTGAACTATTCCTTTAAGCATAAACACTGAGGATACCCATGTTGTTCAGAAAGACTGGTAACTTGTCTATGCAAAGTTCTTGCATCTATTACCTGAATGGGGGAGGGCTTTTCCCAGCCCATCTCAAAAATGCCCATCAGCAGCTCTCTCTTTAGACAGTAGTCCTCAAACTCATTCCCTTTGGTTGCAGTCACATCCTTGAGAGAAAGAAATAGCATTAAATAGACAGATCATAAGGAGATCTGTAGTTGTACTTAACAAAATGAAAAACAATCACTATTCATCAAATGCATGTTGCATGTTTATATAAGAATTCTACATTGTGTGTTTTGGTGAAAAACAAGACGTCCATATAATGACATTACATTCATTTTTAAAAAGGAAAAAAAGTTGAAAACATTTCACTGAAAGACTTACAGAAGTTTTGACTCTATTGTCCTTAGCCGGGAGCAGTAGGCTTTTTTTCCAGTCATCACCAAACCTGTGTGTCAGTAAATTAATATCTATACTTCTGTACAAACGTTTGGGGTCAGTAATACATATGCATATATTTGTAAAGAAAGAAATTAATTAACAAAAGATTTCTATTTCAAAAGATGTCTATTCATCAAAGAATCCTGTAAAAAATGTATCATGATTACAAAAACTTGATGATAATAATACAGAACGTTTCTTGAGCAACAAATCAGTATATTAGAATGATTTCTAAAGGATCATGAGACACTGAAGACTGGAGTAATGATGCTGAAAATTCAGCTTTATCATTGCAGGAATAAATTACATTTTAAAATATATTAAAACCGAAAACAGTTATTAGAAATTGTAATAATATTTCACAATATTACTGTATTTTTGATCAAATAAATGCAGCCTTGGTGAACATAAGAGACTTAACAGACCCCAAACTTTTAAACAGATGTGTACATAAACGGACATGTCATATATAACACACATGCATTCTAACTAAGCAAACAAGTGTTCATTATGACAGTATAACACCCTTACCTGATTCCAGGTCCTTCCTGAGATGCATTAGCTGGTTTCTGGGTCCCCATGGGCTCCTTTCCAGGCTGAGAACTCACAGATTGGGGTCCTAACTGAGAGGGGCCTTTAGGCTGTCCAATAAGATGCCTATTGTGTGTGTTTAACCCTATGACAGCAGGCCCAATGTTCTCCATCTTTGTTGCCATTTTTTAAAGTTTCTAAAGCTTTGCCATGTCTTTTTCACTTTTCTAATGCCTTACTAAGGTCTAATAAGACCTAGTGAACCATTCACAGTGTCCACAAGGCCTCAATAAAAAGTGTCACTAAAGAATCTTATCAGATATTTATAAATTCTACATACAGTTTAGGCTCAATAATTCAGAGCAATGCTGCCACACAAGATTTATTACAAGGGCTCTTCTAAAAGAAGAGAAATAAATATTTATGTGAATAAATATTGCACACAGTATAGAAAATTATACCTGGACAGGTGTAAAAAAGAACTTGTCTGCTAAGGCAATCTGAACTACAGAAAGATCTAGACCAGAACTTTCTTTTCGTGTCTACACTTCTGCAATATTTACAGCATCTAAACAGCGCTTTGTAGTCTTCTGGCTGCCGATTCGCACTTTTACGTCTTCAGATGCAGTTTAACTCTCAAATGTCCTTTCCTCTGTGTTGACATCCAGTTGTGCCCACACCTGTGCCACCTGCAGAGAAACAATGTGGAAATCAAAGACAATTCACTATACAAACTGAAATGACATGAAATATTCTGAAAGATGTTCATGGAATAACCATTTTTTATTTATTACCATTTTACAGTAGTCACTATATCAATGTTATATTGGTAAACCTTTGGTTATCATCATTTATTGTAAACAGAAAGTTTTTTAAAACTGTCTAATGCAATGTGATAATGGGTCATAATCATCCCCTGACAGAAAAAGTATTGTGGTGTAAAATGGTGTGCAAGTATAGTATAGTATATAAAGTACCTTGTCACATGTCATGATACTGAATTATTCCCATATTGGAAAACCATTGTATTTATGTTGCACTTTACAGTACTTAAAAGTAATAACAGTGAATTACCATGGCACTTTTACTAAAGTGAATATTGAGACATTATATAACATTAATTTCGTAAACGCTACGATTACTAATTCTAGTAATTTCGACTTTATTCTCGTAATTTTGACTTTATTCTCAAAATATTTCGACTTTCTTCTCGTAGTTTTTACTTTTTCCTCAAAACTTTCCTTTAATCTCGTAATCTTAGTTTTTTTTTTTTTAACGTGGCACTAAAACGCCGCCGTAAATTACTTCAGGCAAATCATTTGAAAAATAATCCCAAACTGACCGACATCAAATAGTTTAGTTAGCAGGTGAATTGTGCTAAGCTAGGCTAATTTATAACATTACTCTAAAATACGACAGTTAAAACCAAATATTTACCTGTACTTATGTCAGTTTCCTATGTTGCCATATATGTGAGGTAAATTACTTGGTAATTAACGTGGTATTTATCATGTCGCTACAAGCAGCTCGTCTCTTTGTTGTATTTCTGTCAACACGGTCGAGCGACATGGACGTCAGTGGCCTTCGTTTTGAGGCTGCACGTCTGAGATGCTGCCATCAACGGTACGGAGGCTCTTATGACCCTAACTATAAAACATTCATTTATTTACTGCATTTCTTTCTTTAAATGCATGCCTTTATTCCCTTAAAATTACTGTGGTATCCATAATGTATTTTAGGCATTCTTAGTCATAAAAAATAATAATACAAGAAAAACCGTAATTTTTTTTTAATTATATTGATTTTTTTTTTTAAATACGTAATGATTTCAGACTTGAAATTCTTATTAGTAGTAGTATTATGAAGTAGGTACTAATACTTATCAAATTACCATAGTTTTCTTGTAGTAACAATAACTGCAAAATATAGACCAAAACCTAAAACAGCACTGGAAACAAAGGGTGCTTTAAAAATAGTGGATTATTCATTTATTGCATTTGACATTCAGTTAATCAAAATCCTCTCAGAAATGTACAGTATAGAACAAACATCTTTGGTGTTATAAGAAAAAAGTACAGGTCATCATGTGCTGAATCTAATTTGGTTATGCTTATGAACACCTTTTAGCCATTTAGTTTACTGCATCATAACGTGAACTGGTAACAAGTCAACAGTGAAAGATTCTTGTGCATCTGGCCAGTTGATTTTCAAGAAATGAGGTAACCTGTTAATATGAAGGTTCAAGTGTAGACAACAGTACTATGAAAAGACACAATGCTGTAAAGCTTAAAAGCGCATCCTCAAAGTTTTGTCACATATATAATCATATCACACACAAATATCCTTGTAAAATTAATTAAACATTTTAAAATAATGATATAGCTTACATTGTAATTTAATATCATAGCAGGGGTGTCAAAGTAATTTCAGGCCATGAGACACACTGGACTAAACACAACTTTGTGTGGGACAATTGAAGTTTTTTTTTTATATATATATATCATAAAGAGTGTTGTGTGTTTGACACCCCTACGTTTAAACATTCAAACCATTTTCATTTCAGATAAAAATAAGAGGTCAGACATGGTGATTTTAATAGAATCCACAGTGCAGTTGCTTTAAATATTAGTTTGCAGTGCAGCAGTAGCTAGGATTGATCTTATTGCATCACTACAGGCACAATGGTGAAATTTTGGTGGATGATTAGACATTCAGTTCGTTCAGAACACAACAGTGAATAGTTCATGTGAATACTTAAAAATGAGTCATTCTGATGCAAAACTGCACATTAAGCCTATGACTTTAGTATTGCAAGCTGGATCTACAATTGCTTCCAGGAGTTCAGCTGGTGGATAGACTTTAAATTTCTGGTTTCAAACCAGTCAAAACTAGTTTCACTTCATTATTATTTAGATCCCTGGAACTTCTTGGACATCATGACTTTCCCAAGCCTAAACTGTCTAATTGAGCCCCGGCTGCCTCTGATCAGCAGGTAGTTCCTCTTGCTGAAAGACTTCTCGGATTCGTTTCACACATATATCAGATGCTTCCTGGGTTTCTTTGGAAAGCTGAAATAGGCTCAGGAAGCCATGGGGAAGGTCTTCAACCACAGTGAGCGTCACAGGCTGGTTCATATTCCTAAGCTTTTTGGCAAGCATCACTGAATCATCTAACAGGGCATCCAAAGCTGAGGCCTGAAAAGAACAATCAAAGCATTAAAATAATAGTTTCAACATTGTTCTTGGAAATGCATTTTCATCATGTCTTACCACTATATGCACAGGTGGAAGCCCCTTGAGAAGACTGTCCGGAGCAAGTAGAGGAGAAACAAATGGGTTCTTCATTATTGGTGAGCAAGGTGTCTGTATATCCACCAGACACCTAGACCGGAGTGGCTCAAAGTTGTCTGGGTATTCTTTGACTTCCTGTGGTTTCTCTACAGAATGTGACTTGGAAGTTGAAGGACCGTTTGATGATGTGGTTGAAGAGGATGACGATGCTGCTTTTGGATCTAATAAAGTCTGAAACCAATTTGTTGCTCCTTGGGCGAAGTTAGTCAGCAACTTTACTGTGTCCTGTCCCAAAGCAGCCAAGGTGTCTAACTGCTGAGCTGGCTGTACTGACTGACAACTCATACCTGAGATAGAGACAGTGACCAAGAGACAGTACAATCATGAAAGTGTGGTAGATAAAGCTGCTTTGAAACAATCTGTACTGCATAGAACTCTTGTCTGTAACATGACTTGACTCAAAAGCTCACCAGCATAGGCATCAATACACTTGTAGAGCACACTCAAAGGCAGCAGAGGGTCGATTAAAGTCAGTAGTCTGGATGGTGAGGCGTCTGTTGTTAGCAGAGTTGCTGGGTACGCTGCCACAATCCCATCAGGAACACGTACACCGTGAGACATTGCCCTCATAGAGACTGTTATACACAGGTTACCACCTGCACTGTCTCCCACCAAGCAAACACGCTCTGCAGTCGAGCCTGTGCAGCAAGATCAACATTTAGAGAGTCCTGAGGCATGGTTGACATGGATTGCTTGTCATGTTCACACCTGTTATTATGCTCACACACCTAAAGGTAAAAATAAAGTTCATATGGTTCTTTGCAGAAGTTCAACCCTCTTTTTATAGGAATTGTGACTGGCTATATGGTTTTATGGAGGGTAAATAAAAGTTATTGCTCTTCTCATTAACATCTTGAATGTCATAAAATGGAAAAATTAAACTGATTTAACCATCAAATTATGGGCATTTGACCAAATACTTTTGGGAAGTTTTGTAGTGTGATGTACTTCACCTAAAATTATTTAAAAAGCAAAGCATTTTGTTAATTATTTTATAATTACTATACACTACCGTTCAAAAGTTGTGGTCAGATTTTTTAAATGTTTTTAAAATAAGTCTCACCAAGGCTGCATTTTATTGATATTGTACAGTATTTTACTGTACGGTAATACTGTATAATTACAATTTCAAATAACCGTTTTCTATTTTAATACACTTTTAAAATGTATTTTTTTCCCCTATCTGCAGTCATTACTCCAGTCTTCAGTGTCACATGATCCTTCAGAAATCATTCTAATATACAGATTTAACTCTCAAGAAACATTTATTCTTATTTTCAATGTTGAAATCGGTTGTGCTGCTTAATATGTTTGTGGAAACCATGATTTTTCAAGATTCTTTGAGTAGAACATTTATAAAACAGCATTTATTTGAAATAAATATATTTTGTAGTATTATAAGTGTCTTTGCATCCTTGCAAACATTTGAATGGTAGTCCACATTAAGTTTTTTTTAATATTCTTTAATAATAATAATATAATATATATTTTTACTATTAACAACATTATTAACATTATCTCATGTTAACTGAGAAACTGTGATAGAATAATTGTATTTACAATTTCATTTGTTGCAGCGTATTACATTTCCTATTTAGACGGCAATAAAATCATTGACTAGCACATGTAATTACTGAAATTACATTATATCTCCATAAAACAATTACTGTCTGCATATTAGTTTAGTTATTAGTCCATTTGGAGAGGAGTGTGCTTTACAAACCCAGCAAGTGGCAATTCTTTAAGGCCCAACAGTAGGCATAGAAACACTCCTCTAGAGCTCGGGGGAACGGGGCCTCTGGAGCCAGTGAGTAATCCACAGAGAGAATAGGCACATTCAGATCCTTTGACCAGCTCTTCAAGTAATTCTACAATAGAGAGAAAACAAGACAGAGGGCCTCAGAAAAAAAACACAACATCCTAACAAAGAAATCATTTAGGTGAGAAACCTTATATAGGGAGGTAAAATTGCCACACCTCATGTGATTTTGAAGTTTGTGCAACAAAGCCTCCTCCGTGGAAGTGTACGAGCAGGCACGGAGAAAGAGGAGCTGTCTGACGACTGAAACCCCCTGGCAGAGAGAGCTGAGGCCCCTCGGGACGAGAAAGGGCCAACAGTTCTGCACTGTCCTGAGGGAAGAGTTTGAATATGGAGGAGATTTGGCAGAATTAATTGTTTGAAAGAAAAGCAGCATTTAATTACAAGAATGTTGAAAACATTTCTTCATACTCATGCTGGAAACATCATTCAGAGCCTTAGGATACCTGTTTGTCTTAAAAATATGTAATGAATTATTTCTTTTTCATAAAACACACAAACCTGTCCTTGTCGGAGTGTGTGAGAGATCAAGCGCACTTTGACTGGCCCAGGGCCCCAGTGTGCAACTGGAGGATTCATAGAGACTGAGAAACTGGGGTCAGAGGCCAGTGGCAAACTCAGACTTACAGCTGGTATGGTTAATATTACATTCACTTGCACCACAGTGGAAGCAATCCTTGTCAAACTCTTTGGAAAAATACAGAAAGGAAAAAAGATAGAAAAAGGATAATTGAAACTCTTCTGTCTTATTTAAACTTAGCATTCAAAAGTTTGGTGTCAGTCAGAGTTTTTTAAATAAATTTATATATTTATTCAGAAAGGATGCAATTAATTGATCAAAATGACAGTAAAACATTTATAATGTTACCAAAAAATTATATTTAAGTTCTTTTGAACTTTCCATTTATCAAAGAATCCTGAAAATGTATCAAAGTTTCCACAAACGTATTAAGCTGCAAAACTGTTTTCAACATTGATAATAATAAGATATGTTTCTTGAGCAGCAAATCAATATAAATGAATGATTTATGAAGGATCATGTAACACTGAATACTGGAATAATGATGCTGAAAATTCAGCTTTGCATAACAGGAATAAATGACATTTTTAAATTATTCAAACAGAAAACAGTTATTTACAAATTGTAAAATTATGTAACAATACATTTGACTATTTTTGTTCAAATAAATGCAGCCTCGGTCAGCATTGTTAAAAATCTTACTGACTCCAAACTTTTGAACGGTACTATAAATACTGTAAACCTACAGTTTAACAACAAGAACAATATAACAAGGCATTGATATTGTTTTATCTGTTCTCATAGAAGCACACATAAACATACTTGTACTTACTGATAATAGCTCAGTCTCTGTAAGGTTCCAAAAGGTTTTCCAAAACTGCATATCTAGATTTTGTGTGATGCGCTCAAACTCTGTCCCCCTCAACTCAGGATCTACCACGTATTTGCCCGATGTGAAGAAAGATAGAGCAGCAATGCCTGTAAATAAATAATCAAGTTCATTGGCAAAACGGATATGTAATTGTGTGAGAATTATAAGAGACTAATTTCACCCACTGCAGTGTTTTATGGGAATAGCAGACATAAACACATCAAAGAATAAATCATGTAGTCCTAATATTATGATCTGCCCTATCCGAGTCTGCACTTACCTAACCCAGTCTGCTGTTTCTTGTAGTTTTCACCAAAGGACACCATACTGATGACCACTGTCTGTAGAAAAGGCCTGAGAGAAGGGGAAAACTTGGAGCAGAGACAAATAAATAGAGACTTTGTGTTTCTGGAACCAGTTTGCATACATAAACTGCATGCACCAGTGAAACAATAAAGACTTTTATTCATGGGAGGTTCCTAGTACTGTTAAAAACGAAAAAACTGAAATGAAAGCAAAATTATGCAAAATAACTATTAATGTTATCTTACCTGGAAGCCCAAGCAACGACCATAAAAACAAGCTTTGTGCATGGAGGTGTACTCTCGCACAAACCTCTCGCTTAAACCCCCTTCCTCCTGTGAATAGAGCTGACCATGGGCATTGTCATTGAGCAATACCTGTGCCAGGTATAGCAATGCCCGCAGCTGGCACAGGGCACTACAGTATGCATCCATTTCCGCCATATTATGGTCCATCCTGAAAAACGCTCCAGTGCAGTTTGATGCGATATAACGGGCCTTCTGAAGGATGTGGATGATGCAGGAATGGACCACCTATGCAAAATAGACAACGTCAATGGACTCCTTTTGTGGATATTAGGCTAAATAATATTCTATAATTTTCTATGAATATTTGTAAAATTATTTATAAAAATACACTGTTCAAAAGTTTGGCATCAGTAAGATTTTTTTTATGAAATGTAATATTTTTTTCAGCAGGGAAAGATATTTGAATTTTAAATAAACGTTGTTCTTTTGAATTTTCTATTTATCAAAGAATCCTGAAAAAAAAAAAGTATAAAAAAAATATTAAACAGAACAAATGTTTTTGTCCCTTTTGTTCTTTAGCAGCAAATCGGCATATTAGAATGATTTCTGAAGGATAATGTGACACTGAAGACTGGCGCAATAGCTGCTGAAAATTCAGCTTCGCCATGACAGGAATAAATTACATTTTAAAATATATATATTAAAAAAAACTGTTATTTTAAAGCATGATAATATTTCACAATATTAATTTTTTTATTAAATTATAATAATTCAATAAAAAATGGAATTTAAATAATTTGTAAATAATTCACAAACCATAATAAAGCACAATTAACAGGTTAAAACCACTAAATTAAAGCCAAGAGCATTTATCATCACAGCTGAAAATGTTTTTATGACATGCCATTATTTGTACTTAACACCTCATTTGCAAAACTGCACTCAACAGTTTTGCAACCTACTAGTAGTTACCTTGACTAAGGTGCGATATCCATTGCCGGGGGTCTGCGCATCCAAATCAAAATGGTGATAGACAGCAGTAAAGCCAGTGATCAAGGGTTCAACAGCACGACAATGTTCCTGAATCTGCCTCATGACCCCCAACAGACGATCAGTGGCATCGGCATTTGAAGAATTGTTGCGGGATCCATTAAGAGCCGAGATGACATCTGAACATACCATCTGCAGTGCTGCAAACACATCCTTATGATCCATGTCTTACAAACTGAGGACAGAGATATCAACAATGAAAATGTGAAATAACCCCCCCAAAAAACCTTCAAAAATATACAACATCACTCTGAAGGTAACAAAGCACAAATAAACAATACAACCATCAACAAACCCCAGTTTGGCAATGGCCAAACAATGTCATGAATACAAACTATTGTGTTCTAGAGAGAGCAGAGACTGACAGATACCGGCCTGTGTCAACAGACACAAAGACTGAATGTAGGATCACACAATATTCCTGCAGCATCTAACACTCAAGTCATCAAAGTCCAAAAGACAAAAACAGCTACTTTCTGAAAATGTATGATGGGAGGAACCAAATTCTACAATTATATTTAGTAGTATGATGTGTGACAGAGATTTCAAGGAGAAGCTTCTAAAAGGATTTGATTATCTTCTGCTATAATCACTGGAATTGGAGTGGATAAGAACATACAGTGCATAATGGACCGTGCTAGACATGACACTGGATCTCAGTAGCCAAATAAAAGACCTGCTTTATGATTAGATACAGTAGACTAATTAGTTGTGACCGGTAATATATAAATTTAAACTCTTCGCCCCAGGAAATGCAAAATTTGTAAAGGAAACCAAATTCAAACCCGGCTACGGATCATACCTTAGGAATGAATTATTCACTCACATGCTGCAGCCAGTTACAGTTGAACTGATCCCTATTTAGCACTTTTCAACAAACACTTAAATGCACTCCAATTCACTTTCACTATTTTTCACGATTGCGTGCTGGAAGACAACAATCAAATCTGAAAACCACTTTGCACTTTTAACCCACCACCACGTAAGGGATAGTATTGGACATTAGTATATTATAGAACTAACATAGTGTTGTATATTATCGGATCACTGATCCTTGAGAAAATATATATTAACTCTGTCACTGAAATTTGTAAAAAAAAAAAAAAAAGAGAGAAAAAAAAGGTTTTTAACATACATTTCCTAATTTTAAGTATGCCTTACTACAGGGCTGTCCAAACTCGGTCTTGGAGGGCCGGTGTCCTGCAGAGTTTAGCTCCAACCCTAATTAAACACACCTGAAGCAGCTAATCAAGCTCCTACTAGGCATAGAAACTTCCAGTCAGGTGTGTTGAGGCAAGTTGGAGCTAAACTCTGCAGGACACCGGCCCTCCAGGACCGAGTTTGGACAGCCCTGCCTTAGTAGATGGCAACACCAGAAAAACTAAATGACTGCTGTGATGAATAGATGTGTGATGTGCAAAATATTCATTAGACAAATAAACTAAATATCAAAGGTAATTATTTCATTATAAATTGAATAAAGTAATTAATAAAATATAAATATTTTAAATATTTATTATAAATATTTGACATTTTCATGAAGGGTTTTACTTTGACAGGTAAGGTAAAAGAGATTTTTAGAGAAAACGTTTTAAGGTGGTTGCACCCAAAAAGCATTAAATATTTATCAGCGGTGTAGCCTGTTTTCCTCAGTATTTAACAATACAGAGGCATACATGTGGCATTTTATAGTAGCCAAGTGCAGTAGCATAAAACGGCATGCAATATAAAAGGATCTGGCAACGCACTTTGCGCGACGCAGCTCTTGCCAAACAGCCCCAGGGTGCGATAGGTTGCTCATTAACTTTCAATGGGACGAAACAGATATCACGAAACGTTTGGGAACGGCCGCAGAACGGTTTACCCATCTACACTGAAAGGTCTCGGTTTGTTAAACAGCTCTTACCTGCTTACCTATCACTCAATGAGCTCCGTTGCGCGTGATCTGCAAGCGTTCGCTGACAGCGGCACCGCATATCGAACAGCAGACTGTCGCGGAATGCTATCGGCACTCGTGCATTTTCATATCCAAACACAGCGTGGTAGTGGACGTCTGTTGCGTTTTCGCTTTAACTTGCTTGAATCCTCTTCCGTGCCTGTGAGTGTGAAAGTTTCGACAAACCCGCAGCATCATGGGTACACGAGTTCAGAACAGAGCCCTGTCGACGCGACGCTGACGCTAACGCTTCCACCGCAATCAACGCCTATGTAGTGTTCTAGTTTAGTCATATAGATGTGGCCACATAGAGAAATCCAGTCATTTCTAAAAAAAAAATAAAAAATAATTGTACACCTTTATATAAATACATTACGCTTTGACCACTTACTGTGCGCCCCTGTTTTTGAGCATTTTCTGAAAAACGACATACCCAAATAAAAATGTCTGTAGCTCTTGAACCCTATGGCCTATATTTATAAATCTGGTATTGTTTGAAACTAGACACTTGAACCTTTGTTACCCTGGAGTCAAAAAACATAAATATTTTGTATCGATAAATAAAAGGTCATGTTTTCAGCGCAAGGGTATTATAAATATCAGTTATTTTTCAGAATTTCAAGTGATATTTATATTTTCATGAATATCACGTGTATTTTAAATGTTATAAATGTATAACGCTTATTAATTTATTACAATATTTGTCCTACAAAACAATAGTTTTATATTGTTATATCTTATATCTGCATTTACATATTTGCTATAGTTGTTTAATAGCAGGTTAACGTATATAGCGTGATAACTAAATTAACAATAATAAACAATTAATAATAATAAATAGTAATAACAACATTAAATTGCTTTAGCTCTTTTGTTATTAATTAATTACTTAATTTCACTGTGAAATGGTCACAGTGAGCACAGAGTGGCAGTCGTTACAAAGACATTTGATTCCATGTCCAGCATGGTGACTTTGCCTCATCACCTGATGATACCCTCTGCTGGTCAAAGAGAAAACTGACTCATTAATACTGAGGACTGAATTCCTGAACTCATTTTAAAGGGGTCGTATGATGCGATTTCAAGTTTTCCTTTCTCTTTGGAGTGTTACAAGCATAGCCTGGGTGCTATGAAAGAATCAACTTGCAGACAAATACTTGAGAAATTATCTTAGAGTCTCAGAACAAGACAGTGGTTGATAGGAGTTTAAAATAAACATAATTAAGTCTGTCGTTTTTTGTTTTTATAAAGCCCTCAGATCAAAATAGTAACACTGAAAAAAACCCCCAGTACAAATGCAATGTGGTCACATGCATTTTTGACTGCCTAAGTTTGTCGTTTGAGAGATCACATTACAAAACATTAGGGGTCCCTGTGTATTTTGCTGAAAACCTTTTTCTCCACGGGGATGAATAAATTGTTATCTTATCTTTCTTATCTCATCTTTAAAGAGGGAGCTTCCAGTTTGTCTATTTTTAGAGTTCCCTATAATACTTTCACAACTTACAGTCCTTAATGACTTGAGAAATTATCTTAGAGTCTCAGAACTAAGTCTCCTATTAACTCTGGTTGATAGGAGTTTAAAATAAACATAATTAAGTCTGTCGTTTTTTGTTTTTATAAAGCCCTCAGATCAAAATAGTAACACTGAAAAAAACCCCCAGTACAAATGCAATGTGGTCACATGCATTTTTGACTGCCTAAGTTTGAGAGATCACATTACAAAACATTAGGGGTCCCTGTGTATTTTGCTGAAAATCTTTTTCTCCACGGGGATGAATAAATTGTTATCTTATCTTTCTTATCTCATCTTTAAAGAGGGAGCTTCCAGTTTGTCTATTTTTAGAGTTCCCTATAATACTTTCACAACTTACAGTCCTTAATGACTTAATGAAAATTCTTCACTTCTTCAACAGTTTCTTTAACAGACAGAAAATACTTTACAATGTCACAAAGCACTTAATCCTCTGATGGCCCACAATATATACACCGTGCAGTTCTCTAATATATTTCCATTTAAAAAATGTACTCACTCTCAATACAAGATGTAGATTTGTTTCATCATCAGAACAAGATTGAAGAAAAATTGAGCAGTAGTATTATTGTGATGTTTTTATCAGCTGTTTGGACTCATTCTGACGGCACCCATTCACTGCAGAGGATCCAGTGGTGAGCAAGTGATGTAATGCAAAATTTCTCCAAATCTGTTCTAATGAAGAAACAAATTTATCTACATCTATATCCTAAAAGCAGAGTCAGAACAAACTCAAAATAGATAATTTTTGTTTAGTCAAAATAGATTTATTTAGTCATATTTATAGTCCTAGAACTTCCTGAGAGAAGTGAATGTAAAATCTCTGACATTAAAAATTGTGTGTTCAGTGTGTTAAATGTGATGTCTTGATGTTACACTCTTTGCATCTCTTTACACCTACAATGCTGTTCAGCTGTCACCAGCTCAGGCTGTTGTTGTTTCTTTGGTCCTCACGTTACAGGTGACAACTGTAGTTTTTGTATTTAGTGTGCTCTGGCCTGGTATCACCCATACTGATGGCTACCTAAAGAGGGCATGCTACCTAAATTAGCAGCACAATGATGCTCTAGAGATTATTTTCAGGGAAGCTAACTGACCTCAAGTAGAGGTTTAGCTGAGACAACCTTAAAATGAAGTGTTTTCTGCCAGACCTGTTTGTTAAACAGTTGCAAAAAAGCAAAACTGGAATAAAAAGGAATCAAATGCAAGGTCCTTCTTACCTGCTGCGCAAAATATATATTGTGTATTAAAAAAAGGAATAGATTTAGTAAAATCACCCTTTTCTTATTATTGACATATTATATAATACATACATCTATAAACTCTTTTTTGTTTTGTTTGTCTTAGTATTGTGTGTATCTTTATTTCTATTTGTATTTCATATTTATTCATTTCTTATCATTTATTATTCCCATAAGCCTTTTTCCAGGGGATTTATGAACTCTTATCTGTCTTATCTTTAAAGGGCAACTTTTAAAGTGTCTATTTTTAGGACTTATAACAGTTTCTATTTTTGGTATTTATTCATTGCTTAAAATTAAATCCTTTGATTTCTTAACACAAATGTTTAACTTAAAGGGGTCATAGGATGCCCATTTTTAGTTTATATGATTATTTAGGGTCTTAATGAAAAGTCTGTAACATAGTTTGGTTAAATATTTTCAATGGTAGTGTAAAAAACACCTTTTACCCTGTCAAAAACAGCTCTTTTCAGATCAAGCCGTTTTTGTAGCATTTTCCTTTAAATGTTAATGAGCTATGCTGACCCCGCCCCTCTCTTCCGAGCTGCTCTCAGAGAGACGGTTTACTTTAGCCACATTCATCGTGAAACTTGCTAATTAGCACATTATTAGGAAAGACGATTTGCAAAGATTCATTACAAAACATTATACTCACTTCTTCTGTAGATGAGGCAGGATCATGAATGATTCGCGCGAACATAGATGCGTTTATGTAGATCGGGGATGCATTCCCTTCAGAAACAATGTAATCCATAAACAGGTTCTCTTTCGGATGCCTCTGCTTGTCAATAACTTTTCATTTAGATTTAATGAGGCTATGTGCTGATGTTCTACAATGCAATTATGAGTCAGAAAGGCCTGCGGTTTACCAATGTTTAGTATGATCGCTTGAGAGGTATTGACCATTGCAAAGTGAGGTGGTTATTCCATGTATCTAAAGCTTGTTTCCTAGTGTCTGTGGGATGAATGAGGGCGAATTCAGGCTTCTTCTTTTTTTAGCCAGTCACCAGTCAAACCAAAATAACATGTGACTAATGACTCTAGAGCAGGAAAATCATGATGCTAAATTGGCTGAAGGAACCACAAGCAAATCCCAAACAAGGGGTCACGATTACAACATCTACCAACATGCTACCAGATCATGCTAACCTAGCCAAACCTCAGATTTAATCTCACTCCCTTTGGTCATACTTTGATGTTCTTGGTAGTTTTGTATATGATTTGTATATGGGTATTAACAACACAGTGGTCTGAATGTTTTGTGGACACTGCCCATTCTAGGCTATCCAACTGCACCAAGTTTAGCTGTTTGAAGGCAGCACAAAGACTTGCTGTCTATGATGACCAAATGTATTTTTTTT
>NW_015505447.1:1662193-1663071 GCF_001515645.1 Sinocyclocheilus grahami | reverse complement strand
TGTCTGGACACCAGCCATTTACAGTGTGCCCCTTTCATAAAACAACTTATTAAAGGGTGCAACGTGGAGCTATCAGTATTAATGACAGACCCTATTCCCTCACTCTGGCTAGAGTGGAGGAAATTAAGCTCAGAGGGAATGTGTGGGCTAGAGCATCCACACCCAGTGGTGCATTTTCATCCTCTAGAGAGAAATACAGAGGACATTGAGTGTTCTCTTGTGAGGCGAAGAGATCTACGGCAGCCTGACCGTACCTCTGCCATATCTGGTTCACCACATGGGGATGCAGTTTCCATTCCCCATACAGGGGGTTTTCCCCTGGACAATAATCTGCTCCTCTGTTTAATACCCCTGGAATGAGAGTTGCCCTGAGGGATAAAAGCCTTGTGTCGCTCCACGCGATCAGCCATCTGATGCAGTTGAAGGGAGCGCGTGCCCCCTTGTCGATTGATGTAAGCAACTACTGTGGAATTGTCTGTTTTCACTAAAACATGCTGACCTTTGATGAAGCTCAGAAAATGTTTTGGCGCTAACCACACTGGCTAACTCTAAATAATTTAATGTTTGCAGGGGCATCATGTACTTAGTATTTTTGAGGGGGCCACCAGTGTGTGTGTGTGTGTGTGGGGGGGGGGGATTCATGTGATACACAGCAGCCACGATAGTACTTTATATCTGATGTAGGCCTTTTTTTATTAGAAATATTCTGACACTTGATAACTATATCATCAAATATCTTCATTCTCGAATGTATGTAAATGCATTTTGCACCTTTAGATTATGTTAGTTGATATAACGTGCGATGGGCGATGTAGCCTAATGTTAGTGAAAGCTATTACAGTTTTTGCCTATTGCTTGAACACTATAGACACATGCTT
>NW_015505447.1:1660290-1660918 GCF_001515645.1 Sinocyclocheilus grahami | reverse complement strand
GCGCGCAATGAAAAAAACTAAGTAGTTTTAGCGATGACAACGCCTCTGATTTGCCATTGCATTAATAAGCACAACAGAATCTTATGTGATTGGTTATAATGAGCAACGTTGTAAAAATGCCTAAAAAGAGATGATTTTTGCTAGTACTATGTGTATTTAAGTGTGAAAAACAAAGTAAACATGATTGAAAAGTTGCTGTCTGTCTCAACGCCAGCCAAAGTGCGAACGCAGATTTTAATTTGGCAGCTGATAATGTGTCGCAGATTTCCCGCTGAATTGGGCTACTTTAACACAGTTGCCGTGGGTTGTTTTCATGTCCGTGGGTTGAAGCGGCCCCAAAAATGTGATATTTAGCCCCTGGAATTTGAAATTTACCAGGGGAACCCCACCAAAAACCGTGTAGTTTACTCCCCGGAATGTGATTTGTTCCACCCCCACCCCCCAGAAACCCAATTGGGCTAGTTTAACGTTAGTTTTGAGTAGTAATTGGGCGGGTTTTGTTGTGAAAACCTGGAAACCCTGCTTTTCCCCACGGCCACTGACACAATCACCCCGTTAAATCAAGGTGGTTTCATGGCAAACTGAAGTCTGTATTCCCGTGAAATCGTTGCCAAAACCCACGGATGAA
>NW_015505447.1:1655985-1659282 GCF_001515645.1 Sinocyclocheilus grahami | reverse complement strand
GATGATAGGCCACTGAAGACTCTCCCACTGGGGGTCCGGCCAACCTCAGCTCTCCTATCCCTTGTATCTCCAACATGGAATACCCCTTAGTGGGGAGCTTGCTCTTAAAGAGGCTAGACCAGTAGTGGGACATTTCCTTCATGCAAGCAGACATGGCATGCAGGAATTGTCTCGCTGCAGGCTGAGAAGGAGGCAACCTTTTCCCAACATAAAGGTCACTTTTAGCAAGGTGGCCTAGACTGTTGGTTGGGGAAGTGGGAATTGTCTTCCTCCTCTTCGTCATCAATGTCTAAATCGAGGTGATCAGAGTTAGCATCGCCCTCTGCGTCCTCATCCCCCTGTTCACCCTCCTCCTGCACGAGCAGGCCCTCAAACAGTGGAGGCATATTCGGGGATTCAGCCTCCATCATGTCCACCCAGCTTGTGTGAGATGGTCAGTCGCTGCAGATTGTGTGGCAGCTCTGGACAGGCATGGGTCCTGCTTGTTAGTCACTGCCACTCTCAGCTTCCCTTCCAAGATTTTCACCGGCAATGACGCACAGTGAGTGCATGTTTGTGAGTCCGCAAGCAACGTTTGAGTGTGCTTCGGGCCCATACACACAAAGCACATGGGGTGATGGTTCCTGCCTGTGATGGTTCTACATGAGGATGGACACGGGTGGGATGCAACCTTCCTGATCTTTGACTCATTCCCTTTGACAGAGGTGATGGCTGTCGACATAATGGCTGAGAAGTGATGCAAACCTCAGACTCGTCACAACACTGTTAACCTGTTGGTCTAAAGTAATTAAACCTTCCAAAGGCTCGCCTTGACGTGTATAGCGTCAAGTTGACTTGACGTCACCTACCACTGTAATTTAATACGCAACAGGCCAATTAGAATAGCTCGCCTTGACGCGGACACTATTCTAATTTTTAAGGATGTCACTCAACACAATCCAGTCCAACTGACCTCGCGTTCAGTGACGGATTCCAATGACGGTCCGCCTGTCGAACAGTTTAGCAAAATCAGCAAAGTCAGGATGTGCTGAGAGAGCTTACTGCAGTCTCCCATGGGAAGAAAGCATGAATGACTTTGGCAGGGGTCGATCTGGCTGATATAGGTGGGGTGGAGCCTGGTCACAGGTCAGCCTGTCTGTCAAAGATAGACGTGGTGTTATAAGAGCTTCCGCAGTTGGTCACGCCCAAAGCGATCCCTCATAGTGAAACAAAGAGTGAAATTAGAAAAAGAACCAATCAACTTTTTGTGAATTTTCTTCTCCATCTCCTTCTTATTCTGTTTTTTTTTAATGTACACACAAAAAAAATA
Source organism: Sinocyclocheilus grahami (assembly GCF_001515645.1). Lineage (NCBI taxonomy): Eukaryota > Metazoa > Chordata > Actinopteri > Cypriniformes > Cyprinidae > Sinocyclocheilus > Sinocyclocheilus grahami. The sequence goes on along the minus strand of NW_015505447.1, from coordinate 1,657,973 downwards.
AAAACAGACATTTTCATAATAAGCATTTTGTCTTTTCTAGCTAAATTATTAAAACAAACATTATTTTTCTTAAAAATATCTGTTTTAAAAATAAATACAAATATTTATACACACATTAAAAACAGTAAAAACATTTATAACATAAAAATCGGTTTAAAAAAATGTTGTTCTTATGAACCTTAGGTTAGGGGTAAGTTTATCAAAGTATCCTGATAAAAATGTATTACAGTTTCCATAAAAATATTAAGCAGCACAACTGTTGATAATAATAAGAAATGTTTCTTAGGCAGCAAATCAGCATATTAAAATGATATCTGAAGCATCATATGACACTGAAGACTGGAGTAATGATGCTGAAAATTCAGCTTTGCCATCACAATAATTAATTATAGTTTAAAATATATTAAAATATTTATTTAGAAAAAAATGGTAATAATACTTCTCAGCTTACTGTTCTTATTGTATTTTTGACCAAGTAAATATATTTAGTTATTTAAAGAGAGCAGTACTAATTAAATTAAACTTTTCATGTTTTCCAAAAAAAATAAAAAAAGGAGAGAGGTCAACTTTCATGCAACAAATTGTCTACCCATAGCTCAATTATAACACTATTGCCACAACATACTTTATTATGTAAACTTCACTTGTCTGATTCACACACGTCACATACGCCTTTTCATCTGCAAGTTGTAACTTTACTGTTTAATTTTACTGTGTGGAGACATGCTGATATCGCGTTTGGTCTCGTTCTGTATCGCGTATCTTGTCAGTGTCTGCGCTTGCTTGGCCATTTGTTGCGGAGAAAATAAGGAAAGTGTGTCCAGCTGAATTAATTTAGTATTTTGTAAGACGGGTATAAAAAAGCTTAGTTTACTCCGACAGCGGTCGCGGCAGCTGTCGCGTGAAGGCCTCCTCGTGTGTAGACCGAAGAGTGTAAAGACCCTGACTGCTAAAGATACTTTTTAAAATGTCTTTTCAATAATTAATTAATTTAGTTTGTTTTGTTTTGGCAAATACAGTTAATAAATAAATTGTGAATGTCATGCAATTAATTGGATTCAAATGTTTCATAAATTGACAGCCTAATGTTAAAGTCTGAAGGTGATTGCTTACTGTATTTCTTTGTGTTTCATGTCAATGTGACCTGCAGTTTTACATCCAAATTCTGTGTGCGCAAAGATCCCATGTTCATAAACTCACAGCCTCTGTTAATTGGCTGTTGGCAAGAAGCAAATGAGGTATATCATTTCTATTTAGTTCCAGGACATGATCTGTAACACATCACTGGAAATGGACAAAGCTGGAGAGATCTACTCTGATAAATTACAGTGCTGAAACAATGCCTTACTGCTAGTTAATAATGTACTATATTAAATAATTAATGGGCCGCCTGAATCTTTGACTTTCCTCAAAGGCACAGTGTCAGGTCAGCTTTAGTGCATGATAGTCAAAATCAGACTGTAGTATAAAGTTCATTTTCAGATTTAACGAATTGAAGTAAACCACAACCAATACACACTTAAAAAAACACCCACTAAAACACCAAAATATCCAATAAAATAACCAATTACAATATGTAGGATTACTGGGATATATACTGTACATAAAATTTCCCATCTTTCCACAATTTATATTAAAAAACTTGAAATAGCTAAAATATAACAATAGCTATCTTTTACTTATTAAAATCATTATTTACAGTTGATAGATGTGTATAATTCTGACAGAAATTTAAAAAGATAATAATTGTGTCCCTTAGAGAAAGTCACCCCTGTGCATTGCAACATGCATCAAAGAGGCTGTAATGTATTCGCAATACCAGGACTTGATGTACGACATACTCTTGAATGTTGACCGTTGATTCTATTGCCGAGGTATGCAGTTATACTCACTGTACAAGTCGACGGTACTGATTGCAAAGATATAAAAAAACTACATCAATAATTACTTAAGACTTCCATAAAAGATACATGCTACTATTTTAATAC
>NW_015505447.1:1637131-1655975 GCF_001515645.1 Sinocyclocheilus grahami | reverse complement strand
CGCTTTGGATAAAAGCGTCTGATAAATGACTAAATAAATAAATAACTTTTAGAACATTTTCTCATTTGCAATACATCAAAACATTTCCTCAGAAAAGTAAATTACATTCTGCAGATGTTTTAAGCATGCAATGTTCAAGTTTGTATCAGGTGTTTGTACACAATTCGTATGTTTTGATTGGGTCCTGTTTGAGATCTCAGTGACTGATAGAAAGTTAGAGATTTTAATATAACTTTAGTATAACATTTCTCATTCAAATTTTCCAATTGTCTGATTTGTTGGAATTTCTTCCGATTCTTAGGAGAAACATCACAGGAAAAGTCCTGATTTTTTTAAGCTAACTACCTTAAATTGCACATATACCATCATACCAATTTACTAGCAATTACTAAGTGAAAATAGTTTAAAAGAAAATCCTACACCATTTTTTTTTCAATGAGCCTTCTATATGCTTGCATCCCTAAAAGAAACCACAATGCACGTCTGTTTTATTTTTTTTAAAATACAGGATATCTACTCTCATGAATTTTCTGAGAGCATACTGGGAGGGAAATTTCTGATAAAGTGATACACTACTCATTCCAGTGAGTAATTCTTTTCTATTCCTGTCAAAGCGATCAGACCTCAGTGTTTTCTAACACTGAAGTGAAATACTTTACCGCATCCAGATTTGATCCTAAAATGAGAAGATTAATATTTAGTTGACTATAACCTGATGTTTGATTGCACCGCTGATTGACTGGATGGTAAAATATACATAACGGGTGTGTTCTCGTGTAAATACAGGTTCATGGTGTTCTGACCTTATTCTTAATTAGCTGTAAAAAGTACTTTCCTGTTAGCTGAGAAGTCCTTCACTGGTAACAGTTAATATTAGAAAGCCACTCAGGAAGCTTTGTTAATGGCCAAACCTTTGTTCCTGTGACACAACCACTTTCATAAGGCCTGTAAAGTCAAAACAGTACAGAGCGTCTCCACCTTCAAACGCGGGCTGAATGACATCTGCTCAGGTTACATGGAGAGTCTGCTGGTACTGAACCATGTCTGAAAGAGACAGATAAAATTAAACCTTAAGTGTGTTGCTTTGTTACCTTTCCAAAGTCAACCCCATACCCCTTAACAGAACTGGCAGGAAGTAAAAAAAAAATTTAAAAAAAGGAGAGAAAGCTTCTTTTGTTGGAGTGCGTCAAGGAAGTCCCAGAATCCTCTCTGTGCTAAAAATAAATGATGTTTATGGGCATAACCAAGCTTTTTCAAGTGCATTTCAGCCTGTAGTTTTTAATATTTCCTTGGGATTTGACATTGTGCTTTTATTAAGGCTAAATTAAACTTCCGGCGTAAACTGCGTAAACTACGCCAGAGCGCGTACACACCTCAAGCACCGGACGCCTGCGCGCGCTCAAGGCAGTTGGACATAGTGCTGTATTAGAGGTAAAAAATGATATAAATACTGTTCGGTTTCTCACACAAACCGATCGTTTCGTGTCTTAGGACATCAATGTGTCGTCACGAGCCGCAGGGATTAATTTGGATTTGTCTGTGCATGTTTTTTTTTACTCTCATAGATTTTGTTACCATTGCCATGCATTATACGACTGATAGACTGCAACAGTTGGAGTTAAAAATCATAATTTGTGTTCTACTGAAGAAACAAAGTCACCTACATCTTGGATGCCCTGGGGGTAAGCAGATAAACATAAAATGTTCATTTTTGGGTGAACTATCCCTTTAATATTGTGAAATCAGCTCATGTCTGAGCCCTTACTTTTTTTTTTTTCAAACACACAAACTAGACTTGAAATATTGAAATGTCTTGCAGGACCTGTCTGCTGCTTTTGACACGGTTAACCAACAAATCCTCCTCTCAACCCTATTGGCAAAAGGAAACTTAGGAACTGCACTCCAGTGGTTCAAGTCACAACATCTAGCTACTGGGGTGCCTCATAAACATGTCTTTTCATATCACTGCTATGCTGATGACACTCAACTCTACCTCTCATTCCATCCTGTTGATCCGACGATCTTGCATCTCAGCTTGTCTAACAGCCATTTCTTGCTGGATGAAGGACTATCACCTTCAACTCAACCTTGCCAAGACAGAACTGCTTGTAGTTTCAGCAAACCCATCACTTCATCACAATTTCACCATCTAGCTAGGCAAATCAACCATAACTCCTTCAAGGACAGCCAGGAACCTTGACCCTTTCTATCGGAACATGCTACAACTCCTTGTTCAAGCTCTTGTTCTGTCCTGGCTGTACTATTGCAATGCTCTCTTGGCAGGTTTTCCAGTCAGTTCTATCAAACCTCTACAACTAATCTAGAATGCGGCTGCAAGATTAGTCTATAACGAGCCGAAAAGTGTCACACCTCTATTCATCAATTTGGACTGGCTACCAATAGCTGCTCACATAAAATTCAAGGCATTAATGTTTGACTACTAAACAACCACTGGCTCTGCACCCCTTTTTCTAAATTCACTACTTCAGACTTCTGTGCCCTCTAGAAGCTTGCGTTCTGCAGCACACTATAGTGCCATCCCAAAGAGGCACAAAATCACTTTCACGGACCTTTACCTTAACTGTTCCCTCCTGGTGGAATGACCTGCCCAACTCAATCCGAGCAGCAGAGTCCTTAGCCATCTTCAAGAAACGGCTAAAAACACATCTCTTCCATCTACACTTGACCCTCAAACACTAGCCCTCTCTATTCTATTTATTTTTTATCTACTTGTTTTTGTTTTATAAAAAAAAAAACTTGACTAACACTTGTGTTCTGTATTGTTTTTTCTATTCTAGTCTATGGTAAAAACCTGTTAATCGGTTCCATAACTATATAAGTTGAAAAACTAATCTAATGGGGCATTTTGTGTAATTTTACGGTAAAATACTGTTGACTTACAGTTTTTTTTGAAGTGAAAAAGTACAAGTTATGCAGCTGAACCCTCCGCCGCCGCCGCGTCATTTATTACAGTGTGGTTAAGTTAAGGTTCGGTACCTTTTCATGACTTAAATGTTCGGTAATGGGTGACGTTATTTTGTTATTGTACCGGGAATTTTTGGCAGTCTGAATCATGATATTGCCATGTTTGCCCAAATTTAGAAGGTAAAATTTACTCTCACCGAATGAATCTGTGCAGTGAATGTGCACATCTGACAGCTTATTATTGAATGGGAATCACATAGGTTATCTGATATCTTTAATATCGGATTACAGGCCATCTCTCGAGAGTCATATTTCGCCAGACTAAAGCACTTCCAATCAAAATAGCCTACTAAATGCAGTCCTGACAAATACAAGATACTTTTCTTTTAATCCTTATATTAGTTATCAGTAAATTTGATCTAAATCAATTTTTTTTCTATAAAATGCTGCCGCAAAGAACACTGCACAATGAATAAAGCCGGCCAGCTTTCTTTAGCTACGCTTCTTTTTTTATATAAAAATTAGGCAGTATTTGGAAGGTGGACTCATCCGAACCGAACAGTTACTCAGTTGTCTGAGGAATCCGTTTCATAATAAAGTAGTATTTATGCATGCCACCTACAGGCTTCATGGAGGTACTACAGACTGAATGCTTACATCAATGATTTTTGGCACTGGCATAAAAAGACGGCAAGTGACCTGACCTGTTTAAGAGTCAATGGAGATTTAACAGGAGACAGAGTGGACGAGAATTAGCATAGAATACAAAGAGCACAGTGTTATGAAGGTTGAGTTCAAGGTGATGAGCAAGTTTAGACAAGCTTTAAAAATGGAAAGCAAAGATGCATTAGCATTAAACAAAACAACAACTTCATTTGCCATTGTATGTGTGGTCTAAAAGTTCTTAGTACATTTCACACACTGATAAAAAGAAAACAAAAAACAATCTCAGAAATTACTGGTAAATTTCACAAATAATTAAAAAGAAACATCAAGTAACGCATTTCTAATTAAACAACTCTTTAAGTAAAAAAATAAATAAAGCAGTATTTTATTGTAAAATGAACTTTATTTAGACATCTGCAATTCTGCATTTGAAAGTCAAGTAAAATCTGGTTTATCTTGTTTGTCATAAGACCTCAAGAAAAATAATAAGCCAATCAATTTATTTATTTATTTTTAGTTTCACAAATTCAATTGCAAAATCTATTGCTGCACTGTAGGTCAATGACAGGCTTAAAATAAATAAATAATTAAAGAAGCAAACAAACAATATAGGCTGACTGCTAAAGATACTTTTTAAAATGTCTTTTCAATAATTAATTAATTTAGTTTGTTTTGTTTTGGCAAATACAGTTAATAAATAAATAAATTGTGAATGTCATGCAATTAATTGGATTCAAATGTTTCATAAATTGACAGCCTAATGTTAAAGTCTGAAGGTGATTGCTTACTGTATTTCTTTGTGTTTCATGTCAATGTGACCTGCAGTTTTACATCCAAATTCTGTGTGCGCAAAGATCCCATGTTCATAAACTCACAGCCTCTGTTAATTGGCTGTTGGCAAGAAGCAAATGAGGTATATCATTTCTATTTAGTTCCAGGACATGATCTGTAACACATCACTGGAAATGGACAAAGCTGGAGAGATCTACTCTGATAAATTACAGTGCTGAAACAATGCCTTACTGCTAGTTAATAATGTACTACATTAAATAATTAATGGGCCACCTGAATCTTTGACTTTCCTCAAAGGCACAGTGTCAGGTCAGCTTTAGTGCATGATAGTCAAAATCAGACTGTAGTATAAAGTTCATTTTCAGATTTAACGAATTGAAGTAAACCACAACCAATACACACTTAAAAAAAATCATGATATTGCCATGTTTGCCCAAATTTAGAAGGTAAAATTTACTCTCACCGAATGAATCTGTGCAGTGAATGTGCACATCTGACAGCTTATTATTGAATGGGAATCACATAGGTTATCTGATATCTTTAATATCGGATTACAGGCCATCTCTCGAGAGTCATATTTCGCCAGACTAAAGCACTTCCAATCAAAATAGCCTACTAAATGCAGTCCTGACAAATACAAGATACTTTTCTTTTAATCCTTATATTAGTTATCAGTAAATTTGATCTAAATCAATTTTTTTTCTATAAAATGCTGCCGCAAAGAACACTGCACAATGAATAAAGCCGGCCAGCTTTCTTTAGCTACGCTTCTTTTTTTATATAAAAATTAGGCAGTATTTGGAAGGTGGACTCATCCGAACCGAACAGTTACTCAGTTGTCTGAGGAATCCGTTTCATAATAAAGTAGTATTTATGCATGCCACCTACAGGCTTCATGGAGGTACTACAGACTGAATGCTTACATCAATGATTTTTGGCACTGGCATAAAAAGACGGCAAGTGACCTGACCTGTTTAAGAGTCAATGGAGATTTAACAGGAGACAGAGTGGACGAGAATTAGCATAGAATACAAAGAGCACAGTGTTATGAAGGTTGAGTTCAAGGTGATGAGCAAGTTTAGACAAGCTTTAAAAATGGAAAGCAAAGATGCATTAGCATTAAACAAAACAACAACTTCATTTGCCATTGTATGTGTGGTCTAAAAGTTCTTAGTACATTTCACACACTGATAAAAAGAAAACAAAAAACAATCTCAGAAATTACTGGTAAATTTCACAAATAATTAAAAAGAAACATCAAGTAACGCATTTCTAATTAAACAACTCTTTAAGTAAAAAAATAAATAAAGCAGTATTTTATTGTAAAATGAACTTTATTTAGACATCTGCAATTCTGCATTTGAAAGTCAAGTAAAATCTGGTTTATCTTGTTTGTCATAAGACCTCAAGAAAAATAATAAGCCAATCAATTTATTTATTTATTTTTAGTTTCACAAATTCAATTGCAAAATCTATTGCTGCACTGTAGGTCAATGACAGGCTTAAAATAAATAAATAATTAAAGAAGCAAACAAACAATATAGGCTGACTGCTAAAGATACTTTTTAAAATGTCTTTTCAATAATTAATTAATTTAGTTTGTTTTGTTTTGGCAAATACAGTTAATAAATAAATAAATTGTGAATGTCATGCAATTAATTGGATTCAAATGTTTCATAAATTGACAGCCTAATGTTAAAGTCTGAAGGTGATTGCTTACTGTATTTCTTTGTGTTTCATGTCAATGTGACCTGCAGTTTTACATCCAAATTCTGTGTGCGCAAAGATCCCATGTTCATAAACTCACAGCCTCTGTTAATTGGCTGTTGGCAAGAAGCAAATGAGGTATATCATTTCTATTTAGTTCCAGGACATGATCTGTAACACATCACTGGAAATGGACAAAGCTGGAGAGATCTACTCTGATAAATTACAGTGCTGAAACAATGCCTTACTGCTAGTTAATAATGTACTATATTAAATAATTAATGGGCCGCCTGAATCTTTGACTTTCCTCAAAGGCACAGTGTCAGGTCAGCTTTAGTGCATGATAGTCAAAATCAGACTGTAGTATAAAGTTCATTTTCAGATTTAACGAATTGAAGTAAACCACAACCAATACACACTTAAAAAAACACCCACTAAAACACCAAAATATCCAATAAAATAACCAATTACAATATGTAGGATTACTGGGATATATACTGTACATAAAATTTCCCATCTTTCCACAATTTATATTAAAAAACTTGAAATAGCTAAAATATAACAATAGCTATCTTTTACTTATTAAAATCATTATTTACAGTTGATAGATGTGTATAATTCTGACAGAAATTTAAAAAGATAATAATTGTGTCCCTTAGAGAAAGTCACCCCTGTGCATTGCAACATGCATCAAAGAGGCTGTAATGTATTCGCAATACCAGGACTTGATGTACGACATACTCTTGAATGTTGACCGTTGATTCTATTGCCGAGGTATGCAGTTATACTCACTGTACAAGTCGACGGTACTGATTGCAAAGATATAAAAAAACTACATCAATAATTACTTAAGACTTCCATAAAAGATACATGCTACTATTTTAATACTCTCAATTGTTAAATAATTTTAGCTCACTCGTAAAAACATTAAGTCAAGGTCACCCACAGCATAATGGACATGAACGTCCCCCTGAAGCTGTAACTTTCCTGATGTTTTTTGATATCGGGTGTAACATACAACAGAGGGTCAACAAGGTGCACACCAGTTTACTAGTTTAGGCCAGCTCTGTTTGTTAGGCATTACAGCCTTTATTGCCCAATCACACAGTCGGCGGGATATAAACTATTTAACTACCCCAAACCCAAGAGTAAACACATATTCCACATAAAAATCTAATAGTGTAGTCTGTAATTGTTGGTTGGCTGAACAATTGCAGCTTTAAAATATTACACGTTTGAACAGACCATGATAAAATAACACAGATCAAAGTGAAATAAACCTGTTGCATAATATCATTTACATGCTACAAAGACACTGTAAAGTTCTATAATTGTGGGCATTCAAATGTATAATCTCATTGAGATGAAAGCATGACAAAGCTTTTAAATGCTGTCTGAAATAATCCAGCAAGTCATCCAATAGGAAAGGACTCGTTTCTCTTACTTAGAAATATGAGCAAATTGAGAGCAAATAAAGTGTTTTGCTTAAATATTCTGCTTCTCAGATTTTTCACTTAATAAAATGACCCCAGTAATCCTACGTGTCTATTAAAGTATACAGACAAGATCTCACTAAAGTCTCAAACTGTGCTCAGATCAAACATTTCTCATCTCGTCCACTCCTTCAAGATGATACAAACAATCCAATAAGATTGATAGATTGGTTCACAAGATAGAAAATATGTTAAGCCTCACTATATTAACTAGCTTACCTTAAACATTGAGCAGGATGAGCGGTCCATCCATCTCGAACTTCCTTTCCTGCAGATGACGACGAAACATCAATATCAGTGGCACAGCTTCATTTTTTAGCTTAAGTAACTGATGTTAAATGAATCACATGAAACACAAAGTTCCTGTGAACTAAAGAGTTTCAATTGTTTGTCCATTTCACAAAGAGAGCTTAATGTGTTTATAAATAATGTTCCTTCAGTCACAGGCAATTTTGGAGCTGTGAACTTTTACACTTCTCAGTCTCTCACTAGTTTCTCTTCAAACGATGACTTGCATCACATTTTGTTACTTTTCTTAAAGTCATGAGAATTTCGACATTGTCATTTCTGATACATCAAAGTTGAGTATCGAAGTACTGAGTTGGACATTCTGAGGGGGACATTTTTTGACATGGATTAAATGACTCATTTGTCTTGGTAAGATTAATTATATCTAGCAATTTATCCAAAATACACAATATTTTACACAATATATAAGACTGAAAGTCTGGGTTGTAATGTGCATATAAATTAGAAACAAAATACAGTTTTAATGCGGTTCATATAATTAAATGTGACTTACGAAATTAAAATGCTGAAACGTATTATAAACTCAAAAGCTGAAGAATGATGTTTGACATACACTATTCTTCAAAAGTCTGGGATCAGTAAGATGTATTTTTGTTTCTTTTTTAAAGAAATTATACTTTTATTCATCATGGACACATTAAATTGATCAAACGTGACAGCAGTGGAAACGGACTAAATCAGCATATTAGGACAATGTGAAACTAAAGCCTGAATAATGACTGCTAAAACTCAGTCATCATCTGTCTTCTCTTTTTAGTGTGTGAGCTGAACCACAGTGTCACCAGTGTGTTCCCAGAGAGTAGTCTGCTCATCATGCTGGGCTTTATTTTGGGAGGAATCGTCTGGGGAGCAGACAAGGCGCAGACTTTCAAACTGATCCCCACCAACTTCTTCTACTACTTGCTTCCCCAGATCATCTTGGATGCAAGTTACTGCATGCCAAACAAACTATTCTTCAGCAACCTGGGTGCCATTCTTATCCATGCCATTATTGGAACATGCTGGAATGCGGGCACAGTGGGCATTGCACTATGGGCCTGCTATGAAGGGGGTGCAATGGGTAAATCTGAGTTTTACAATGACATTTACTTAATGATCATATGACACTGAAGACTGGAGTAATGGCTGCTGAACATTCAGCTTTGAATCACATGAATAAGCTACATTTTAATATAAATTTGAATAGAACACTATTACGTTCCCAATTATATTTCTAGGGGCAAAAGGGAAGTAACACTTTAAAACTAGATAAAAAAAGTTTGTCAAGACAAACTTTAAGTTGGCTTGAGAAAGCCTAGCCTGAAAGTTTAAAGCAGCTGTAAAAGCTTTAAGTTTAAAACTTTAGATAAATAGATTAGATAGATGTTACTATCATGATTAGCTTGACACAGTTTAAAAGTTTAGACAGACAGTCAGAATATCTTAATAGCTCACTCTCTTGTTCTGCTTAAATACTGGTTCCTCTTGACATTGACGAGGAGCAGCTAGTAGGTCCAGTCACCTAGATTAGGACAGGGAAGAGCACAGAAAATAGGACAAAACATACAACAAAAACTACAACTCCCAGCAGGCCGTTGGGTCCACTGGCAGCACATCAATGAATGACATACACCATGATTACGAAACACAAATTCATAAGTCCTGGGACGTAACACTTTAAATGGTAATAATATTCACAATATTACTGTTTTTACTGTATTTTTGACCAAATAAATGAATAAACGCAGTCTTGGTGAGCATAAGAAACTTACACAAGTTTCAGTTACTAACAGTTTCACTAAACCTCAGGGAACTTGAACATCGGCCCTCTGCAGTTCCTGTTGTTTGGTGCTCTGATATCTGCCGTGGACCCTGTGGCAGTGATTGCCGTGTTTGAGGAAGTGCATGTGAATGAAGTGCTATACATCCTGGTATTTGGAGAGTCCCTGCTCAATGATGGAGTCACAGTGGTGAGTCTCAGTTTTTCTCAACAACTCTTAAAGGAATCATGGCATTTTCATTTAAAAATGTACTTGAATGTCAAGTAAATATTTGATAATATTATTTGATGGCTATTACATCCATCTAATATTATCTCTCTCTCTCTTGTTCTGTCTGCTACAGGTGCTTTATAATGTGTTTGATGCATTCGTGTCTCTGGGAGGCCCGAAAATCAACGCCGCAGAGATTATCAAAGGAATAGGTATGGGCACAGACAATGGGGTGCATAACTCTTAGATCACTAGTGGAAATTCTATTTTCTGCTGTTCCCTAATAAACACTTTGTCATGCCTGTTCACAAATTGAGCCAATTGACACCAGTGTTATTTTAGTAGCACTGGTATACTATTATACTTAGATTAGATTAGATTTTACTATTATATTTACAATTTTAAGTATATTATTTAGGCCATGACAGGGAAGTCGTGGCCTAATGGTTAGAGAGTCGAACTTGTAACCCAAAGGTTGCGGGTTCGAGTCTCGTACCAGCAGGGATTGTAGGTGGGGGGAGTGAATGTACAGCGCTCTCTCCCATGACTGAGGTGCCCTTGAGCAAGGCTGCTCCCCGGGCGCCGCAGCAAAAAATGGCTGCCCACTGCTCCGTGTGTGTGTTCACTGCTGTGTGTGTTCACTGCTGTGCGTGTGCACTTTGGATGGGATAAATGCAAACTAATTCCGAGTATGGGTCGCCACATGTCACTTCACTTAAATATATTTTTACTTTAATTATAGTTCAAGTTTTAGTCATTTTATTGTGCTTTTTTTTTGTTTTGTTTCGTTTTTAATCAATTTAGTTTTATTAAGTTTTAGTTTTGGTTATTTTAGTATTTCAACTTAAGGTCCACATGAAATCAAAATTGACATTATTTACTTTTAGCTCACATTGCTAGTCTGGAGGTGAACAATTAATCAATGCAAGTTAATACACTATAAAAAAAATTGTCTTGGTAATCTTTAATCAAAATCTGAATATTTGCTTTCGCTCTGGAATGACATTCCTTCTCTGATGACATCAGTTTGACCAGAAAATCCTTGACCACTCCCCTCTAACCGTTAGTTTGCTACGAATGAGAGGATGTGCGCTAAAATACAGTGGGGAAAAAAAGTATTTAGTCAGCCACCAATTGTGCAAGTTCTCCCACTTAAAAAGATGAGAGAGGCCTGTAATTTTCATCATAGGTATACCTCAACTATGAGAGACAAAATGAGAAAAAAAAATCCTGAAAATCACATTGTAGGATTTTTTTATAATTTATTTGCAAATTATGGTGGAAAATAACTATTTGGTCAATAACAAAATTTCATCTCAATACTTTGTTATATACCCTTTGTTGGCAATGACAGAGGTCAAACGTTTTCTGTAAGTCTTCACAAGGTTTTCACACACTGTTGCTGGTATTTTGGCCCATTCCTCCATGTAGATCTCCTCTAGAGCAGTAATGTTTAGGGGCTGTCGCTGGGCAACACGGATTTTCAACTCCCTCCAAAGATTTTCTATGGGGTTGAGATCTGGAGACTGGGTAAGCCACTACAGGACCTTGAAATGCTTCTTACGAAGCCACTCATTCGTTGCCCGGGCGGTGTGTTTGGGATCATTGTCATGCTGAAAAACCCAGCCACGTTTCATCTTCAATGCCCTTGCTAATGGAAGGAGGTTTTCACTCAAAATCTCACGATACATGGCCCCATTCATTCTTTCGTTTACACGGATCAGTCGTCCTGGTCCCTTTGCAGAAAAACAGCCCCAAAGCATGATGCTTCCACCCCCATGCTTCACAGTAGGTATGGTGTTCTTTGGATGCAACTCAGCATTCTTTCTCCTCAAGTTGAGTTTTTACCAAAAAGTTCTATTTTGGTTTCATCTGACCATATGACATTCTCCCAATCCTCTTCTGGATCATCCAAATGCTCTCTAGCAAACTTCAGACAGGCCTGGACATGTACTGGCTTAAGCAGGGGGACACGTCTGGCACTGCAGGATTTAAGTCCCTGGCGGCGCAGTGTGAACTTGCACAATTGGTGGCTGACTAAATACTTTTTTGCCCCACTGTAAATCCCCACCCTCTATTCAATATTCTGTTTCAGTTGGAAATACATCACAATACTGAAGTTGGCAGCAACTTACATTTCACGCTGACTTTAAAGGGGTGGTTCATTGCGATTTCACTTTTTTAACGTTAGTTAGTGTCTAATGTTGTTGTTTGAGCATAACAATTATATGCTTATTTTCACATAGCTCTGAGAAGCCTTAAACATGGATGCGCGTGCAGTTGCCTTACTGTATTAAAGCTTTAATCAGGATAAAACTGTATATTAAAAGCTAACATAAGCAGTAGCATAGCAGCATATCTAAAAGTATGAGACAACAACAAACAAAAAACATCGGCCTACCATTAAAAGCCATGCTTGCACAGGTTCTGCACGATCCTCTTCAATAATATCCTCTGCTTCTCAATCGGGCTCAAACTGATAAGCGATATTAATGATGCAGTTGTTTACAATACAGCCGGATCACATGCCGCTGAGGTGAGGGGTGGTATGTTTAGACGCACACTAGAGGCGGTTTAGCCAATCACAACACACTGGGCTAGCTAACCAATCAGAGCCCATCGCCTATTTCTGAGGGAGGGGCTTCATAAAAGAAGGAAATGATCAGCCCGTTTCTCAGAAAAGGGATAGAGAGGTGTGGAATAAAGGTAAATTATGTGAAAAATGTAATTATGTTAAAAAACAAAGCATTAACACATGTTAGACTGCACCCCATAAACACAATCAAGCCTAGAAAAAACCCAGTGAACCACCCCTTTAACTTAAACAAAATGTGAAATGTTACCTTGGCCTCTAGCTGAAATAAAATGTTGAAGTTTTATTTATTATTTTAAGTAATGATTTTGTTATGGTTTTAGTTTTATTTAATGATAATAACCCCTTTTGACAGCCCCTCACAACACATTTTTTGCTCTCCTAGTTTCGTTCTTTGTTGTGGCGTTTGGAGGCTCCTTTCTTGGTGTTGTGTTTGCCATTCTGATATCCATGCTGACCAGGATCACCAAGAACGTCCAGGTCATCGAAGCCGGCTTCATCATTGTGCTTGGCTACTTGTCTTATCTGACGGCTGAGATGCTCTCACTCTCTGCGATACTTTCGTAAGAGCTTCTTAAGAAATCAACGCTTTCCTGATAAATGCATAAAAATAATTAGATTTAAAAATTAGTAAATTAATGTAAACCATTTGTTTACAATAGTCATTGTTTACAATAATCATTGACTGTGACAGGATCACTTTCTGTGGTGTCTGCTGTCAGAAGTACATCAATGCCAACATGGATGAAAAATCTGTCACAACGTTACGTTACACTCTGAAGGTGATGGCCAACGGCTCAGAGACCATGATCTTCGTCTTCCTGGGAGTTTCAGCCATTGATAAAAACATCTGGGTTTGGAACACTGGCTTCATCCTTCTCACTATCTTCTTTGTCGTTATATTCAGGTTCATTGGTTAGTTAAAATCATGAATTCCTTGTAAATGCTTCCTAAAACTCTGTTCATGTTCATGAAAACTGACGTCAGTTGTGGATTTCTTTACATGCAGGTGTTTTCTTCCTCAACTGGATCTTGAATCAGTCTCGTCTGATTCCTATCGACATCACAGACCAGTTTGTAATGGCCTACGGTGGCCTGCGAGGAGCAGTGGCGTATGGACTCGCGGCCCTTTTAGATGAGAAGAAGATCCCAGAGAAGAATCTGATGCTTGGTACCACACTCATTGTGGTGTATTTCACTGTCATTCTTCAGGTGTGACCCACTCATTCTGACCATAACTAGTGCATACCATAATGGATCTGTTGCAAAAGCATGGATGTCACTTGAATTCATAAGGCCTGTGATTATAAACTTATAAAAGTGGGCATTTTGTGATGTTCTCAGTTGTCCTCATCTGATGACGGACATGGTTTGGCTAACTTGAAGTCACTGTGTATATTATTTTTGTAGGGGATCACCATGAAACCACTGGTTCAATGGCTGAAGGTTAAAAAGGCAACTCATTCGGATCTGACTCTTAATGGAAAAATGAACAACAGGGTAAAAACACTCATGAGTTTATCCCTCTACTTTTTTTTTTTTTTTAACATTAATGATTCCCTATTTGCATAACAATAACTTTGTTTTTTAATTTGTTTATAATAACAAAACCTATTAAAAAAATAAAGTAATAATGATATGATATTAAATAATGTGACCTTAACCAACTGCTATACTGTCAGGACAAAAAAAAGGAAATCTTTACAGGACTACAACATTCTCAAACAATAATATTCAGTGCTTCTCCCTTAAACAACTTTAAAATGCATTTTGTGGCCATATACTTATATACTAAGGGAGTAATTCTGTGATGTGACCTCACCTGAATATGTCTTTGTGAGCACATTTTCTTTTGGCTTGTGGAGTAAACATTTAGTTGTTTTTCCATTAATCTCATTCACTGGCAAAGTACTGCTAGTAGAGTATGTCTGAATGCGCGAGGAAGTTTGGAAGCGCGAGAAACCGACCAACAGATTCAGTTGAACATGTGCATGAGTGAGCCATGGAACCGCTTCGAACAATTCAAATTCAAACTCCTTACATTTAATCGACGTTCATGATTCAGACCGGTTCAACCAATTCATTAAAAAGAACTGATTCAAATGAGTCATTCATCCCTGAATCGGACATCGCTTGTTCCGAATCTGATTCTAAACAGCTGACAGAGTACAATGTAAAAATATCTGTAAATGAGCTTAAATGTTGTCAAGAAAAATGTAACGCTTTTTTTGCGCTTTGCAACCCAACCTAACAACTTATAAAACAAAACAACTTTGCATCTGAAAATCTAAATAATTAGGCTATTACAAATATCGACTCGCCTCATTTTTGAGAAATGATGTAGCCTAAATAACTACCCTCACTCCCTACTGCTAGCGTCTCTACTACAGTACAGCCTGCATGACACACTGGCTTATTATGGATAATTTCCACACTGCAAATATGATTTAGTTCATATGCGCAGTTTCAGCTAGGCAACTCATTCGGATCTGACTCTCAATGGAAAAATGAACAACAGGGTAAAAACACTCATAACAGTTTATCCCTCTACTTTTTTTTTTTAACATTAATGATTCCCTATTTGCATAACAATAACTTTGTTTTTTAATTTGTTTATAATAACAAAACCTATTAAAAAAATCAAGTAATAATGATATGATATTAAATAATGTGACCTTAACCAACTGCTATACTGTCAGGACAAAAAAAAGGAAATCTTTACAGGACTACAACATTCTCAAACAATAATATTCAGTGCTTCTCCCTTAAACAACTTTAAAATGCATTTTGTGGCCATATACTTATATACTAAGGGAGTAATTCTGTGATGTGACCTCACCTGAATATGTCTTTGTGAGCACATTTTCTTTTGGCTTGTGGAGTAAACATTTAGTTGTTTTTCCATTAATCTCATTCACTGGCAAAGTACTGCTAGTAGAGTATGTCTGAATGCGCGAGGAAGTTTGGAAGCGCGAGAAACCGACCAACAGATTCAGTTGAACATGTGCATGAGTGAGCCATGGAACCGCTTCGAACAATTCAAATTCAAACTCCTTACATTTAATCGACGTTCATGATTCAGACCGGTTCAACCAATTCATTAAAAAGAACTGATTCAAATGAGTCATTCATCCCTGAATCGGACATCGCTTGTTCCGAATCTGATTCTAAACAGCTGACAGAGTACAATGTAAAAATATCTGTAAATGAGCTTAAATGTTGTCAAGAAAAATGTAACGCTTTTTTTGCGCTTTGCAACCCAACCTAACAACTTATAAAACAAAACAACTTTGCATCTGAAAATCTAAATAATTAGGCTATTACAAATATCGACTCGCCTCATTTTTGAGAAATGATGTAGCCTAAATAACTACCCTCACTCCCTACTGCTAGCGTCTCTACTACAGTACAGCCTGCATGACACACTGGCTTATTATGGATAATTTCCACACTGCAAATATGATTTAGTTCATATGCGCAGTTTCAGCTAAATGGACAACATCTAAGTAGTGGTAACTGTCAACATCAAATAATGAAATACAATAAGGGTGATACCATTGTGTGTGTGTGTGTCTATAGGCTTTTGAACACATACTGACAGCAATGGAGGACATCTGTGGCCGAATGGGAGACAACTGGTGGACCAGACAGTGAGCATTTAAATTTAGGAAAAAACAAACATATAATTTGTGTTTGAGAACTTTTACTCAGTCTCTCTCTCTCTCTCTCATCGCTTGTTCCGAATCTGATTCTAAACAGCTGACAGAGTACAATGTAAAAATATCTGTAAATGAGCTTAAATGTTGTCAAGAAAAATGTAACGCTTTTTTTGCGCTTTGCAACCCAACCTAACAACTTATAAAACAAAACAACTTTGCATCTGAAAATCTAAATAATTAGGCTATTACAAATATCGACTCGCCTCATTTTTGAGAAATGATGTAGCCTAAATAACTACCCTCACTCCCTACTGCTAGCGTCTCTACTACAGTACAGCCTGCATGACACACTGGCTTATTATGGATAATTTCCACACTGCAAATATGATTTAGTTCATATGCGCAGTTTCAGCTTAATGGACAACATCTAAGTAGTGGTAACTGTCAACATCAAATAATGAAATACAATAAGGGTGATATCATTGTGTGTGTGTGTGTCTATAGGCTTTTGAACACATACTGACAGCAATGGAGGACATCTGTGGCCGAATGGGAGACAACTGGTGGACCAGACAGTGAGCATTTAAATTTAGGAAAAAACAAACATATAATTTGTGTTTGAGAACTTTTACTCAGTCTCTCTCTCTCTCTCTCTCTTTCTTAGTTGGAACTATTTTGAAGACAAGTATGTCTGCTGGCTACTACTGAAAAGCGATGCCAGAAAGCACAAAGACCCAATCTTTGGGGCCTTCCACAAACTCAATCTGGAGGATGCCACTAAATATGTAACTGAGGTGAGAGTTTTTTCAAATTTCCAGTTTTACTGTAATGTTTTGATAATTGCTCAAATGTGTTCTGTTTCCAGTTTTCAGTAGGTACTGTTTTAATGATGTCTTTTTCAAAGCCTCATAATATTTCACTTTATTTCATCAACTACTGTATGTAGTGAATGATATGAAGAATTAATATGTTATATATATATATATATAATTTTTTTCACATTTAGGGTGAACGCAAAGGTTCTCTGGATTTTATTCGTAATTATGACAGTGCCTCTGTAGACTTCAAGAAGAAGCTTGCTTTAGAGTATGGAGACATCACGCCTTATATCACTGGCATTGACAATGTTCCAGTGACCTCTGTTATGTAAGCATTTTGTCAAGTGGTTACAATTTTTGAAACTCAATGCAGTTGATCATGTTTTATGAGGTTTTACGAGAAAATTGCACAAATATAGATGGCTAAATGTGTTGTGCTAAATGCATGTTGACTACAATTATTTGGACTTCTTTCAATCTAGGAAGAACCCAATTCCATCTGTATCCCTCGATATCCATGAGCAAGACAGGAAGAGCTTGCCTGATAAGCTCAGTGCCCATCATCTATTAGATCAGCATCTGTACAAGAGCAGAAGAGATGTAAGAACTGTCCTGATCACTCAAACCATAATTCCATTCTTTTTTTTTGTCCCTTTTTTTTCTTTACATGGAATATTGTTTTCTTATCAATATTTGGATATCTTATCACAATACACCTGCCCAGTGAAAAAGCTCATCTGAATCCCATTCCATCCAAATCAATCCATTTCTTCTGTTTTTAACCAGAACCGTCCCACTTACAGCCGCAGTCACTATAACACCTCAGAGAATCCAGATGAAATGCAGGAGATCTTCCAAAGAACCATGAGAAGCCGCCTTGAGTCCTTCAAATCGGCTAAGATGGGTGTCAACCCTGCCAAGAAACTCTCCAAACATCCCAAGAAGGATTCAACACATAAGGTATTAGACTGTCTACTTTTAGTTAAGGATCCCATATTGTCAAAACTGAAATGTCCTGGCTTTTTTCATGATATCTGAGGTCTAGGGGCTATTTAACTACCATATAAGTTTCAAAACAGTCAGTCCACAGTAAAATGCACACAGCCTGCATAAAGTAGCTGTGATTTTTCACGAACCGTTGTGACTTCCGTAAAAAGTTGACGTCAGAACTACACAGTCACCGCCTTCAGTCACCACCCCGAGCACCGCCCACCGTCTCACTCTCCTTTTGCCAAACCCCCAAACAACATCTCGTCCATGCCATTGCTGAGCAACAACACTGAAACATGTCGAAAAGGTTAACTTTAACCACGAAACCAGGTCGGCCGACCTGTAACATTACACTCTCACTCAAAGGATGAACGATCTGACAGGATTGTTACTATGAGATGGAACACATCTAACGTGTATAGTAAAGACAAACTCACCATGTCTATCTTACTTAGTCATGATGAAGATGTATATACATTTCAATTTCAGCAGGCAACTATTTTTACAGCTACATTATTGTTCCAGCCACAATTAATCACAACAATGTATATACAATTACAAATGAATATATATAAATCGTCAGTTTGCTGTTTTACACACATGCACACAGACATTATTTCATACACGACATATACAGGACATAGTCGTGAGATGCAAGAAACATAGACATATGGCAAGAAATCTGTAGCCCATAACAAAGACAATACTTTATTGAACCTTTTCTGATAAGAAGTGTGCGCTGCAAACGCGAGCATTTTTATGATCGTTTCTGTTCAGTCTGCTCGTTTTATCGCGTTTAACCACAGCTGTCGTTGTTTTGTTTGTCTGGCAGTGGCAGCAGATATGCGATCAAATTTCTAATTTGAGGCTGTATTACGTCGATTCTGGCACCCAACATCACAACAAGATGATATTTTAAGCT
>NW_015505447.1:1608672-1633902 GCF_001515645.1 Sinocyclocheilus grahami | reverse complement strand
AAAGACAATACTTTATTGAACCTTTTCTGATAAGAAGTGTGCGCTGCAAACGCGAGCATTTTTATGATCGTTTCTGTTCAGTCTGCTCGTTTTATCGCGTTTAACCACAGCTGTCGTTGTTTTGTTTGTCTGGCAGTGGCAGCAGATATGCGATCAAATTTCTAATTTGAGGCTGTATTACGTCGATTCTGGCACCCAACATCACAACAAGATTGTGTAGATCCTTATGTAGCCGAATCTGCGCTGCTTTGAATGGGCCGCCTCCAGTTTCCCCTTTGTTTTGCTGCCTCCAGCTAGCGCTGTGACGTCAGCTGACCCTAGTTACCTGTGGTTGGCCTGGCCGTGCGTCACTCAGAAAACAACAGGCCAATCAGAAGAGAGGCTCATGAATATTAATTAGACAGGCCAAACTCGACCTGTTCTCAGCAGAGCTCCTGAGAGAGGAGCTGTAAAAATATATTGAGATGGTTTTTGGTACTTATACCGCAAATATATATCTTAAGGACATCGAAACCTAAAATAAAACTCCAGAAAGTTGTAAAATATGTGACCTTTAAGTATCTTTTGAAATAGAGTTAAATGTATGATGTCTGCATTCACCAAAAATACATCAATAAAATAATAATAATAATAAAATAAATACATACATACATAAATAAAATAAAAGGACTGTTTTGGGTAGGAAAAAAACATCGATAACATCAAAACTGATTTTTTTTTAAATACTTAAGAAATTAAGAAATTGGGTTTAAACATTTTTTACTATAAATTTTTATCCTAATTATACACAATACTTGAATTTCTAATGTGTATTTTAAGCCTAATGGAAAGCCAGCAGACCCACACAGAACCCATCCATATGGAGATGAAGGTATATATTTTTTTATATATATTTGATATTACTTATATAAGTACTGGAATTATAATTATTTTAGCATGAATATATATGAATGTTATTCTGTTTTGTCCAATCAGATTTTGAGTTTTCTGCTGACAGCGCCTCTAGCAGTGAAATTGCTGGTCATTTCCACAGGAGAAGCACAAACACACCTGGTGGTAAGAATCAAGCTGCACACTGAATTCATGTGACATATTGTACATTGAACCCTTTTCTCATTTCCGGGGTTCTTTGAAGCGCAAGTCGTCATTGTTGGGTAAACTTTTATAGTGGTGAACGGAAACAAACTCAATTTGACATTCCCATTTGTCCAATAGGAAAATAAAAATGATAGCATTTCTATGACCTTACAAAAGAGTATAGAGAGATTGATTCTATTAGTTGGAAGAGCATAAGAAACAGTCACACAGCAGCGTCAACTAGTTTTATGTAACACAATACAGGTGTAAAAGCACATTAAATAAAAAATACATTTAAATATAAAAAACTTTGCTAGATTAACAGTGTTAATAACTGTGGAAACATGTCATCACAGTCTGTCAAAAACATCCATATAAATTTACATTAAGTGTGCAAGTGAGTAGAAAAAATACATATTATTTTATGGTTGTTTTCATGGTGTCTCATTTCAATATCATAATTACTTTAATTACTGCAGCTGGTGTTGATAATCCAGCGTTCATACCTGAGATGGACACCTCTCCACCCATGCGAAACCCACCCTGGCAAACAGAGACAGGGAACAACACGGCTGTGGCACCTTCCCAGAGAGCTCAGGGACGATTGCCCTGGACGTCCACCAACCTGAGACATCTAGCACTGCTGAGAATGAGCACTCGCTCCACAGACTCTTTCGTGATGGCTGATGCTTCGCTTGATGAGGAAGCACCTGAGGAAAAGCCCGGAACACATCATACTAGATTGTAATCTGATATATTTCCATCCGCTCTCATTAACCTGCCAAACATGCGATTAGGTAAATCCTTTCAAACTGAGACTGTGTTTCATTTTAGGTGGTTATTATGTCATGAGCCCACAGATTAGAGAATCATGGTGTTGATAGTATATTCATTACATAGCATCGTATAACTTGAAGTACTGCTGTGGTTTTACCTACTTATATATAAAAAACAGGGAAGAGAATAAATACGGATTTAGAAGAGACATTGTCATTGAAATACTTATGTTTGTGGTTATGGAATGTTTCTTTATACAAATCCAAGTTGTTGTGGAAGCTGTTATAGCACTTTATTGCACTGAAAGCATGCTAGAAAATAGAAAACATGGAGCTCAAAAGACAAAATCATTATACTCTTAAACATATTTGATCAAATAATAACTGCAAGCACTTGTCTATTGGTTCTGTATTCTGGCACATCTTGATATTTTTTGACCTTGGGCATGTTGGTCTATATACATTTTTAAACTCGGCATGTTGTATATGGTTATTTATTATTGCATAGTCATTCTGTGGGTGCTTCTTTGTAGTATCACAATGTCTGTTTCTGCATTTCTGTAATCTTACAATGATTTATTTTTGTGTTTTACTCAAAGCTATTAATGTTTTATTAATCGAATTAAGACCATTAAAATGTATGTCGTTAAAATAATAGTTTATAAGTAACTTATTCATATGTGAATTTCATGTTTTATGAGAACTGGTGAAATCTGAACTTGGAATTGGTTAATAGTGTCTGATAAAATTTAAATAGTTACTAATGAGCAAATAAAAAAATGCAAAGAGCACAAGAAAAAATGATTATAAATCCTTTGAGTTTTAAGCTGATTTGAATTCTGTAAATATTATATTCCTCTTATATTAATCAATTCTGATATGACTGATATCAAGATATCCATTGCAGTAAAGGAAACAAATGTATAGCCTCTAAGCAAAATAAATTTAAACATTCAATGAAGCATTTTTGAAACAATAAAGTGCAATTCATTATTATGTGTACATAGCAGTAAGCTTGTTGTGTAAATCATTACACAAACAAAATTGTAAAAATCACAGAGCAGGATTTGAACAAACACACAAAACACCCATAAACCCTTAAAACAGAACAATTTCCCATAAACCCCGGACTTATTTACACAACACAGCATGACATAAAGCAACGCATAACCTTAGCAACAAACTACAGTATTTATCAATTTACAGCAACTATAAAAGTGGAGAGTTATTGTGTCACTAATCTTGGTAGATTTAAAAGTAATTATACCTTTTTTGGGGGGTTGAAATGCTAAACAGTTCAATCTCAAGGGGAAGTTGTGTTGTTTTGCCTTTAGCCTTTCCACTTATTTTTCAGTTCAGTAGGCAGTACAGCTGCCATCTCAGGATCTATGATTAAAACCGGCACACACACATGGGTACAAGCCGTACTGATCACTTCCCTTTTTTTTACGTCACACTCAGACAGGACCATCTAAAGTAACAGTTTAACTCAAATGTGTGGAAACTTTTTTTTGTTTTTTAAACTGGTGTATACTAAAGTCATCGGAACTCAGCAATATGATTTCACAAAACAGGAAGGTTTGACATGCTTATAAAACTAATAATAATAATACAAATATAACGAAAAAAGAATTTAAGGCGTAGTTAACCCAAACATGAACAGTCTGTCATAATTTACTCACCCTCATGTTGATCCAATCCCGTTTGACTTTCTTCTGTCTAACATTAAAAAAGATGTTTAGCAGAATGTCCAGGCTGCTCTTTTCCATACAAAATAATTGGATGGTGACCAAGAATTGAGAAAGAAAGTCAGGTCAGATTTTGGGGTGAACAATCTCTTACATTTGTCTGAATGAAGATATGTCTTTTGGAAGTTTGCCAGCCAGCCACTGAACCATACTTTAATAAAATGCTCTCAACTTCCACCTTCTAATATACTGTTAAAGGTCAACATGTATTTTAGTAGAAAGTCTCACAATGCAATTTTCAATAAACATCGTGTAGTGTCTGGACGGAATCTTTGTACCAAAATTTGTCTGAAAATTCTTCAAAGTAACAATGCAGCAGTACAGCCTGTTAAAGTTGGCCGAACACTAACCAGTGTGAAGTGCAAGGGAAACTTTTCAACGGAAGCAGAAAGAGTAATCCTCATAAACGTGACAAAGTAACAACAGTCCAATGACGTAGATCTCAGCCCCCTTTCTGTGTAACAAATTAAAGGCTGACTAGAAGTTTCAGCACTGCTCTTATTACACTCTTACTCTACCCTGATTGAACCACTGCTCTCACCTGGACCACAAACACAGAGGGTCAACTGATGGAAAGACAGCCAAGTCACTTAGAGAGGGATGCACTTTGAAAATGACTGCAGATTTAAAGGAAAACTAACTAAAAGGGGAAACTGTAACTTTGTCTCACCAAGGACTTCAGGACAAGCAAGCAGAACAAAGCACACTGGGAACCTCTAATGGACTATTGTGAGATTCTGTGAAGGACAGCTATAGTACACAGTCTGGAGATGAGAATGATGCTATAAGTGCATCTTCATCACTCATCTGTTGCAATGGCAAGCTCTGTTTATCTCTGCCTGTTGAGGGCAGTTTTCCTGGTGTGCTTTGTTAACCCTTTAATCCAAGGACTAAGTGGAGATGCAAATGTGATCCAGAATCCTCATCATCAACTGGAAGAGAATCTCACTGGACTCCCAATTGTCACATTTAAATGGCATCATGTTCAGACCCCATACCTGGTGATAATTTGGGTATTTGTGGCTGGATTGGCAAAACTATCAGGTATGTAGCTTGAACTATGAAGTAAACACTTACTGACAGTTAACAAGTAAGAAAGTAGATTTGTTGTGTACCATATCCAATGATTAACTTGTACTAGGAAGTTTAGTAACAATAGAGTGTAATTTGACAACTGTAAATTGAGTACAATAGCAGTCCTGCGGAGGCTCAGAATCACATCAAATAATGTTTTTAACATATTGCTATGTAAAGGGTTAATAATGTAGCACAAGGCCTGTGATTAACATATTTGTATTCTTATCCTGCTTCTTTTATCAGTATGGAGTTATTAGTATCTGTTCTCTCCTCACGTGCTGTTAATGTTTGTGTCGATAAAAAAAAAAAAGATTTTTTCTGGTTTCATCAGTTTGATGTTAAATATGGATGCTTCTGCAAGAAAGAGGAAGAAAAATAGTAAAATAATATGTGCTGTTATTGCAAAACATTTTATAGTAAGAAAAACAATTTAAAATAAGTAAAAAACAAAATAAATTAAAACTAATTAACAACTTATAACAGCTTCCAAATACTTGATCCAGTATGATAATCATAAAAGAATCCTGTTAGTTTTACGTTTGGCCTATTTAAAAATAAATCAATCAATCAGAAAATCTACTTGCATTATAATTTTGGTGCATATCATCTGGCAAATGCATGAATGTAAATGTATAATTGTATGTCATTTTAAATTGCATTAACCATTTTGCTGAATTTTTGTGCATTGCTCATGACAGTTACATCTTGTGAAAATAATATTTAAAGCTCACAAAACATACTTATGGATACCACAAGAATGCTTGGATAATCTGAGAAGATGCCCCAAATTACTTCAAATACCAATCTTAGGGAGCGGCAATCTAAACCAGTCATTATTATATCTTTATCTTTATATCTTTTGTGGATTAACCTCATCCACAAATTGAAAATAATTGGCTACAAACGTTGTCAACCATTTTCTCTCGGTCTCTTCCTCTCTATCCAGTGGTTGAACTAAACCATCATGTCACCAGTGTGCTCCCAGAGAGTGGTCTGCTCATCATCATGGGCTTTATTTTGGGAGGAATCGTCTGGGGAGCAGACAGGGCACAGACTTTTAAACTGCTTCCTCCCACTTTTTTCTATTACTTGTTGCCCCAGATCATCTTGGATGCAAGTTACTTTATGCCCAACAAGCTTTTTTTCAGCAACCTGGGTGCCATTCTCATTTACGCCATCTTCGGAACGTGCTGGAATGCAGCTACAGTGGGCCTCTCGCTTTGGGGCTGCTATGAGGCTGGAGCGATGGGTACATTTTGTTTATAACATAAACCTTTATATTTTGGAATGCAGAGGATTCCAAATGAATTTGACAGTTTCTATAATCATCAGGTAACTTGGACATCGGTCTCCTGCAGTTTCTATTGTTTGGCAGTTTAATCGCCGCGGTGGATCCAGTGGCCGTGATTGCTGTGTTTGAAGAAGTGCATGTGAATGAGGTGCTCTTTATCCTGGTATTTGGAGAGTCGTTGCTCAATGATGGCGTCACAGTGGTGAGTCTCAATTTCCTTAAATGCTCTAAATGCCATTATGCTCAATGAGTATATCTATCCACACAGTATGTAATCATCTTTTTGTCTCTCTTTTGTAGGTGCTTTACAATGTATTTGATGCTTTTGTTGCTCTTGGAGGCCCAAGGATTGACGCCGCAGAGATTTTTAAGGGCATATGTATGAATAATCAACTCAAACATAATGATGAACATAACAATATACATTAATTTAACTACCAGATTTATGTATTTTGCTTTTCACCTCTTACAGTGTCATTTGTTGTGGTGGCTTTTGGAGGCTCGTTTCTCGGCATTGGGTTTGCCATCCTGCTGTCGTTGCTGACAAGGTGCACCAAACACATTCAGATCATCGAAGCCGGCTTTGTCTTTGTGGTGGGCTACCTGGCTTACCTGACAGCAGAAATGCTCTCCCTCTCGGCAATACTTTCGTAAGAGTCTCTTGAACAATGCAACACATATAGAGAATATGTAAAGTAATACAACACCAGTACTGCAGAAGCAATTCATTCAACTCATGACTTTCTGTGTCACAGAATCACCTTCTGCGGTATATGCTGTCAGAAATATGTGAACGCCAACATGGATGAGAAATCGGTCACAACGGTCCGTCATGCCATGAAGTTGCTTGCAAACGGCTCAGAAACCATGATCTTTCTATTCTTGGGTGTTACAGCCATTGATACAGAGATCTGGGTTTGGAACACAGGTTTCATCCTCCTCACCCTCCTCTTCGTCTTCATATACAGGATCATAGGTGAGTGCAGTTGTGCACTGTAAAAACTTGCTACAATTTTGGGCTTTTTATTTGATATAATTAAACTGATAATCCTCTCTAGTAAATACCATTTTGGTTCACAACATTCAATTATATATACTTTGCACATTTTTTATTTTCAGAATGGCAAAATGGGGCAGTGCTACAATATTTATTCACAATCAGCTAAATCATAAACTTATCATAAAATATTAATTATTAAACTTTTTCAAAATATTCATAATAATATCAATCAAAAGTTGATGAGATCTATGCTCATTTTAACATTTGCTGGTCGTGCTTGACAGGATTAGTCAAGATTATCCACCCATCACAAAAAAGACAGAAAGAGCAGTGTTTATTTATTTTTTTAAATAGAAAAATCACATTGTTCACAAATATTATTTTAAATAATTATGCTTGCGATGTAGCCTAACAAAGAATAATAAAGCATTTAAAATCTCCCAGACATTTCCAAAGATCTCTCTTTCAAAGTATGACTCTTGGATGTGTTTTTATGATATTTGCAGGTACCTTCTTGTTCACCTGGATGTTGAACAAGTTCAGATTGGTTCCCATCGAGGTCATTGACCAGGTTGTAATGAGCTACGGTGGCCTGCGGGGGGCAGTGGCGTATGGATTAGCAGCCTTGTTAGACGAAGACAAGATCCCAGAGAAGAATCTGATGATTAGTACCACACTCATTGTGGTGTATTTCACTGTCATTCTTCAGGTTAAAACCTTATCCATCACTCTTATCATAATTATGAGACTCTGAATGCTTGGATTATTTTTGTACAACCTAACCTGTAGTGATAACGTCTATGTGGTTTCTTTTTAGGGAATCACAATGAAGCCATTGGTTCAGTGGCTCAAGGTCAAAAGAGCAGCTCATTCAGACTTAAAACTTATTGAGAAACTAAACAATAGGGTAACTATTTGACACTATATGATTTTCACACTTACATAATGTATACAATGTTGCACATATGTGTGTGTATGTATTTGTTTAAATATAATTTATATATTATATGTACATACATTTTTTAAATATTTAAAGGGGTCATATAATGTTGCTAAAAAGAACATTATTTTGTGTATTTGGTGTAATGAAATGTGTTTATGCGGTTTAAGGTTAAAAAAACACATTATTTTCCACATACTGTACATTATTGCTTCTCCTCTATGCCCCGCCTTTCTGAAAAGCATAGATTTTTACAAAGCTCATCGTTCTAAAAAAGCGAGGTGTGCTCTGATTGGCCAGCTATCCAGTGCGTTGTGATTGGCCGAATACCTCAAGAGTGTGACGGAAATGTTACGCCCCTTACCATATTGTGATGGGCCTAGCGAAGAGACAAAATAGTTAAAACCCATTATAAACAAGGCATTTGTTGTATCCAGTGGGAACATAATTACGGATTATAATGATTTATAGTACTGTCAACAACAAGCACTACTCTACTCTGCTCAAAACTTGCGTTTGAATCGTCAGTGGCAAATTCTTTAAATATGAAAACGTACTTACAGTCTGTGAGTCAGAACAGCCGGCATTGTAGTCTACTCTACCAGGATCAGGAAACAGTCCTCCATAAAATGTGCTGCACACATCTGAATATTTGGGTTGAACTGTTCTGGAACAGTGTTGTAAATACAACTTAACCACTGATTTCTAGTTGTGTCCTCTTTTGGAAGACCAAACAAAGTAGTTTCACTTTCACAAGGAAACACACAGCGTCACACATGGCGGCCTTGAGTGAGCGAAGGCCTGCTTGAGTGAGCAGAGGCGGGTGGGCTTGAGAACGGCGCGGCTGGCGGATTCGACGAAGGAGCTGCTTGCGGCAGCCACATGTGACGACCCCGGGCTGGACTCCGCTTCGTCCACGGTGAAAGCCGATCCGGTGATCCACAGCGCGAAGTTGATGTATTTCCTCAGCGACCAGCACGGATCAGCTCCAGGCATGACGAAGCAATATCGTCCTCTTTTGGAAGGCCAAACAAAGTAGTTTCGCTTTCACAATTAAACACACGGCAACAACAATACTACAGCGAGAATCAAAGTTACATCTTCTTTCTTTGCGTGCACATTTGGGCGGCGTTATGCAAATCTTCCCACATAGTGATGTAGATATGTGGGGGCGTGTTAGAACGAGGCGTTTTAGGTAGGCGTGGATGACTCTTAACTTTTATAAAGAATATCTCTTTGGATTTGAGACTTTAGTCTTTGCAACTTTACAGATCTTATTTATGCACCAAGAGCTTGTAACACTCCAAAGAGAAAGGAAAAATGTAAATCGCATCATATGACCCCTTTAACTCATCCATTTATATGCTCATTTTAATGGTTATAGAAAAAGTTTTAGTTTTATTTATATGTTTATTCATTTATGTTTTTTTTTGTATTAGTCATGCTTTATGGTGTTTTTATAGGCATTTGACCACATTCTAGCAGCAGTGGAGGACATTTGTGGATGTATAGGAGATAATTGGTGGACCAGAGGGTATGTTTTCCTCAGTTCTGTGGATATACTTAAATATAAATGAAAAAATAATATAAATATATTTATACACATCTCTTCTTTGATCTCTCTCTCAGTTGGAATAGGTTTGAGGAAAATTATATCAGCTGGTTATTGATGAAACCTAAGGCCAGAAAGAACAGAGACTACCTATTTAGTATCTTCCACAAACTCAATCTGGAGGATGCTATTAACTACGTCAGTGAGGTAAGAGCACAGATTGGTGTTATATATTCCACAATATTGTCATTTGTTTGGTTTTCTCAAATTGCATTTGTTTCCTTTAACAACAAAGTTTGCGATACTTTTACACACAATCATAGTAGATTGTAATGCAATCCATTTGCTAGTTGTGTACTGTCAACAATAAAGCTCATGAGAAATGTATGTAACCTCTTTCTTTCTTCATGTAGGGTGAACGCCAAGGTTCTCTGGCCTTCAATCGTAGTGATGAAGCAGCCAACGTAGATTTCAAGAAACAATTTGGTTCAGAATTTGCAGATGTGATGCCTAATATAATGGTTGATATGTCAAATTACGAGCTTGGGATCGAACATTTTCCAGTAACCTCCATTGTGTAAGTGAACTGACTGCTTAAATCACATTTAAACTCAATTGTGCAATTCATGTATCAGTTGTAATCAATCATAAAACAGTTATGAGTAATGAAGGAGAGGGATTGTTACTGTCTGGACAGAGATTTACATTCGGTACAAAGAATCTTTGCCAGGGTTACAAACCCTAAAGTGTTCAAATTTGACAAATAAATTCCTAGATGGTCAAATGTGGCAATAATTGCAATTGTTTTATCTTTTGTAAATTAGAAAAGACACCATTCCCTCTGTATCCCTGGACATCCATGGGCAAGACAGGAAGAATGCGATGGATGACATCAATGCCCATCATCTTCTACAGCAGCACCTGTACAGGAGCAGAAAGCATGTATGAATTGCTCTTCTCACACACACACACACACACACACACACATGCATAGAGTTTGCATCTCATTTGACCCATCATTTTCTCTCTTTCTGAGCAGCACCGTCACAAATACAGTCGCAGTCACTTCAGCATCAACCAGAATGAGGACGAGGTGCAGGAGATCTTTCAGAGGACCATGAGGAGCCGCCTCGAGTCCTTCAAATCAGCTAAGATGGGTGTCAATCCTGCCAAAAAGATCACAAAGCACCACAAGAAGGAGCTAACGCATAAGGTATTAGACCTTCATGACACTCTTTCACCTGGATCACTCAATTATAGTATTGCATCTCTTAACTCTCAATTTATATACATATACTTTTTTTTCAGATGCCTAACGGACACCCAGACACCACAGGCCACCTATACGGAGATGAAGGTAACAATATTTTTTATTAGCATCATTTATTAGTATTTATGACACTAAGCAGCTAGCTAAAAAAATTATTAATTTGAAATAAATATTAATAAAATATATGATAAATATATTAATAAATATGATAATGAATTCAATAATAGTGTACTAAATAAATAAAGCTGTATAAATACATATAAATTATAGATATTTAAATAATTTATACATTATATTTAAATCATATATATAATAAATTATACGCATCCATTTACATATGAATGTATATTTTATTTGGTTCAAGTTAATGCTTTGGAATCTAATGAAATTAATAATTACATAAAAAGTTGTAGTTAAAAAAAATTAAAACAAACCTCCTCAAGATGGTTTTCTTTTGAGTAAATGTTCCTTTACATTAAAAATGGCAGCTTTCCACTTTTTAATAAACTTTCTTCTCTAATTATCAGCCTTTGACAAAGCATGATTTAGTGTTTTTAGTTGACAGTGCTGTGGGGAGCGAGACTGGTGCTATCAATAGTACTTTCATGAGAGACACGTATGCAGTGGGAGGTAAGAAAAGAGTCTGAACAGATGTTGTTTTGTACATAAAGAGCAATAAATCTATAGGACTACAATATAGTTTGCATGAGTAACACATTTGTGTAAGTAAGAAGTTGAAGGTTTGTGTATGTTTCTTCCATATCTCATTGAAGCTGGCATAGAGAATCCAGTATTCTTGCCAGATATGGACAGTCCCTCTCACAGCCTACCTTGGCTAATGGAGACTGAGGCTGTCGCACCTTCCCAGAGGGCCCAGCGACGCCTGCCCTGGACACCCAACAGACTCCGGCGTCTTGCACCCATGAGGATCAGCACCTGCTCCACAGACTCCTTCCTCATGGCTGATGTTTCTTTAACTCTGGAGGAACATGAGGAACAGTCCCAAACAGACCATGAAGAAATGTGTGTACACTTCCAACTGTTAATCCACACTTACCTGAAACAAATACAGATGTATTGTTACTGACCATGTGTTTTTATGACTACAGGTGACCGGTCTTTGACTAGGACAATAATGCAGCGTGCCACAAAGCACATCCGCAGTCATAGAAGTGCCTGTCTACAGATTTCAGTCCAAAAAAAAACAAAACAAGGTGGAACTGGAGAGTATCTGCAGGAAATCCCACTGAAACTGCCAAATGCCAATGAAATCACATGGACCAAAATCTCATTGATGTTCCCATGGATGAATCCATTTAGGGCAACATGTGCTATTGAGTGCATACAGCAGTAGAAAAAGAAAAGCAAATCGTTTCAAAATTTTTCCTAGTGATGCACTTGCCTTTTCCAAATTTGGTATGGTTTTTTAAATTTAAACACTTTGTGAAATAGTTTGTCAAAAACTGTTTCCTATATGTGCTGTCATATTTCCCATTTAAAAAGGAAGCTTGGCCTTTAAAATAGCCAATAACCTTCAGTTTACATCACAGCCATGAACTTAATTTGCTACTTGCTATCTCTAGTCATTTTTATAATGCTGAAAAGTTTTTTTTGTCAACTTTTGAAGTAAATAGACTATAGATGGTCTCAAAGCTAATAGACATGAACTGTAAGCCTCCTATAATTTTAATCTTTAAAAAATGGTTGAGAATGTCCAGTAATGCTCATGTAATATGATGGAAACTTATTTCTGCCATGGAATCAGAAAATAAAAAAAGGTAATTGCGATTACTTTTACTCACTGCCTGAGAATTATTTAACAGAATTGTGAGATATAAATGATTTTTTTTTTAAATTTTATTGTGAGTTTACATCTCACAATTCTGAAATATAAACTCAGAACTGTGAGGGGGGGGAAAAATCTGAATTCTGAGGTAAAGAGTCACAATTACCTTTGAAAATGTTATTTTTATTTATTTTTTATTCTGTAGTGGAAACAGCTTCCAATATAATATGTGACCCAGGACCACAAAACCAGTCTTAAGTGTCAATATTTCAAAACCTGAAAGCTGAATAAATAAGCTTTCCATTGATGTAAGGTTTGTTAAGATAGGACAGTATTTGTTCGAGATGCAACTATTTGAAAATCTGGAATCTGAGGGTGCAAAAAAATCTAAATACTGAGAAAATCACCTTTAAAGCTGTCCAAATGAAGACCTTAGCAATGCATATTACTAATCAAAAATTAAGTTTTGATATATTTACGGTAGGAAATTTACAAAATATATTCATGGAACATGATCTTTACTTAATATCCTAATGATTTTTGGCATAAAAGAAAAATCTATCATTTTGACCCATACAATGTATTTTTGGCTATTACTACAAATATACTCCAGCGACTTAAGACTGCTTTTGTGCTCCAAGGTCACATATAGCGAGGGCAAAGCCATGTAGTCTTTCACAAGATCCAGTTTGTAGTTGAATTTTGTAATGGCACTTTACCACAGTGATGTCACCTCTATAAGGCACATTCTTCCCTGCATTGCAATATGGAACTAAATTAATAAGGAAGTATCAAGTAAATTATTAAATAAAGTGAGTTATTCACTCACTTAGAATTCAGCTATATTAGTATTTTAAACTGTATGTGAGTGAATTGAGGTGTTAACTGTTACAAACTATGTTTGTGTAAGGAAAAGATCATTTTAAATCAATGAGTTGTACACTCTAAAAAATGCTGGGTTAAATACAACCCAGTGCTGGGTAAAATAGGGACAAACCCAGCAATTGGGCTGTTTTGACCCAGCGGTTGGGTTAAATGTTTAACCCAACCTTCTGGGTAGTAACCGAACCGCTGGTTCAAAACAACCCAATTGCTGGGTTTGTCCCTATTTTACCCAGCACTGGGTTGTATTTAACCCAGCATTTTTTAGAGTGTATCTTGTCGTTCAAATAATGTATTTCTTGGGGCATTGTTCTTTTCTTTGTGGGATTAATACAATATTTATCAACATTTCTATATATATAATCTTGTTAGCCATTTTCATTTCACCCTTCTACATTAGTACAATTACAATGGCTATTATTGACATTTATTAGAGGATATTAATCTGAAAAAATAATTATATGCTATGTATAATGAATGAAATATATTTTTGTAATATTTATATTTACCTTTAATTTATTTTTATTTCAGTTTTAGTAATACTTCTCATTTTCATAGTTAATAATCTAATACTACATTTTATTTCAGCTTTATTTCAAATACCCAAAACTGATTTGTAATAGTTAATAACACTGAACTACATACTCCTTTCTTGCACAGTAAACAAAAATGCATGTACATTCAATATTTATTCATATGTATAATTTTTGTTCAAGACAAACAGTTCAAAAGACATATCCATCAAAGTTTGCATACATACAGTTTTAATTCAAACATCGGCAATTAAATAGAACAAACAAATAAAAAGACACAAAGAAAGACCACAGTTAGAAAGGTGGAGATAAAACAAAAGAGACAAATATATATTTTAAAACGGGACAATTCTGTTATCAATTCATTCATATTATTTCATCATACTTTAACTAAACCATTATATCAGAGCACTGAACATGTGTTGCATCACACTGGAAAGAGTGCTGAGTGCTGAAAGAATCCTATGAAGCTCCTTCAAGATGAGAAGAAGCTTGCATAGTATGATAAATCTGATACATAATGTGCTGTATTTAATCACAGATATAGATATCCTCATTTTGTAATCACCAAACCATCATGTTAATAAATGTAACAGCTGGATCTGTGAAGTTCATTTATGAAAAGGTGTCTAAAACTGGAATTTAGGCCAAATATTAGTGACATTACCAATTCCATTATTGCTATTTCATCACATATATAGAACACAGATTTTTCTTGGTTGCTAAAAATGGTTTGAAGACAAAAAAATAATGGGAAAACGCTGCTTGGGATGAGTTTCCAGGCGTCTTACGGTAGCTTGCCTGGTCAGTGCTTGATCTATTAGTTGTGCAGTGCCAAATCCTTACAAAAAGTAGCTATAACCCTTGTAGAAAGTTTGGTCCAGAGACCCTGTAACCGGCAAGCTCTGTGATTTAGTGTGGTCTTGGCGAATAAAGAGGCACAATCACACCCACACATACAGTTTTAACACTCTTGAACACGCATTATACAGCATATCATATCAATATAACTTCAATATAGGCTAGTTGGGCCCTTAAAAAGGTCGTATTTTATCTGTCTGAGAACAGCACCATCAGAAAAGGCACATTCCACTAACTCGCCTGCCCAAAGGATGAATCTTCACCTCAGCAAAGTCAGAAAAATAACATCAATCATCAAATACTCTAAGCTTGAAGAAAACTATTTATCATTTTAGCTCAGACACAGTTATTATATTGAGTTCAAGAGGACGCTTGTGCTTGTGTGTGAATCATCCTGTTTTATCAACTAAATGGAAGTGTTTGAGGCGGTACCTTCATGTTTAAGTCAATAAAAGTAATAACGCGAGAGGACTGAAGGTTCATCCATTTGTGAACTACATAATTTCACTCATAAATACCACAGGACAATGCAGAGACACTCACGAACGACTTTCTTTTGGAAAACAAGACGAGGCGAATCTACTAGTCAATAGTCTATTGCATATTCGCCCAATTATTAGTCACTATGATGATTAACATCACCATTATCATCTTTTGCTTATCTTTCATAGACTTTGTTAGCAAAAATAATTAATGTGCATTATGCAGTTACATTATTTAAAAATATACAAATATACTTCTCCTCGGAATTAAAAATGCTTTAAGGTTTCCACAGTCCAGCTTTAAGCCAAGGGGTGGAGAGTGTCGCATCACAGTTTTAGTGGGAGGTGTCATTTAAGCCACACCCACCAACTAAAATAGCCCCACCCCTATGTAATGCCCCACCTACAGGACTTTTTTAGCAATTTATTCCGTGGCAACTTCAGAAGGTTGTATATGTGGTCATTTAAAGCCAAACAGGTTCTGCTGATCATTCCCCTTTTTCAAGTAAGTTCAAATGCTGGTAGCGGCAGAGAAGTAACGGTTCTCAACACATCAAAACAAAAAAAGAGCACCGAAGCAATTTGACATCTGCGCAAGGTTTTTTTGTTTGTTTTGTTTACAGAGCTAAACTCCAGTTAACTTGCTAAAACTGACATTTTATTTCAGCTGTTTGAATATAATATCACGTATGTGGGTTTGGTAATTCACCAACACGATTTTTCTTAGAAATTAACAAGCTAACCAAAAATTACACCCTGAAAAACTTCCAAACAAGGCTCTGAAGATCTACATTTTTTTCACCTGGTGAAACACTACATACATTAAAAAAATGATATAATTTTCGCAGTAAATGACGAGTAGACAGATTAGCGTAGTTAACATCCCCGAATTACAGCACCACACCTCTTAGCACCTTGGGAGTTTCGCCCAATTCTGAGACCGTACAGCTTTTTGTTTGTAATTGCAGCAATATATTTGTCAGTCATTTCTCAGAATCTCTCGTTCTCTCCACATACAAAAGCAGATGTAGTTTATGTAAAATAGCAGCTACACTGGTCAACACGTATTTGTGGCTATAGAGCAGAAAGACCACAGTGCCATTCACATTAAGGGCGATGGTAAAGTGTGCCAGAGGCCACGGAGTTAACAAATATAACCCTCCACCTACCCTTCTACAATCCAAATGCCTTAACTCAATACTCCCTGCTACCCCTGTTTTCTGAGGCACATTGGTTTGGTTTGAGTGGAATGCAGTTGAACATACAGGGGCTATGAACAAGCAGGGGTTTGAAGAAAAAGGTTCAAAAGAAAGGCTAAACATTTTTTTTTTGAAAATTCAAACCTTCAAAAGAACGCTTCAAAGTTCAAAATAGAGTTTGAAAGTTCAAAAGACAATTTAAAAACTCAAAAGATAATGTCCAAATGTTTAAAACAAAGTTCAAAAGAAAATGACCTAGGACTTGGTTTAGTCATTTCTATATTAGTTCAACTATTCAAATGGCCTTAACAATAAAAAAGACCTTAATAACAACCGTTTCAATAGCTAAATTTCTTTCCAACAAATGTACATGCCACTTACTTTTAATATATATTTAAAACATACCTCAATAGAATTGCGTTTTAGGGATATTTCCTATAAAACAGGCACTTTGTCTCATTTGACTGTTTACATGAAAGGTTTGTCCAGGATTTCTTGACAGCAAACCGAGTCTTTCCCATAAAACATACCCATGAGAGTAACCATCTCCTCTGTAAACTCAACCCAGCATTCCAGCCATAAAACACATGATCCATTTCAATTCAAGTTCTCTTACACAATGCCACATACAACAAAACCTTCAAATTAAAGCATTCACTCATAAGGTATGGTTTGCATTGTATAATGAAAGTCTACGACAGAGCCGTGAATAATTGGCTTATTGCACTAAAAGGCTTATGGGACAGTGTCTGTCAGAGTTCACAGGGCTAAAAAGCAAAATTAACAAACTGTTAAGTTAAATAGATAATTTACAGATGCGCTATTGACGATGCAAGTTAAAAGCAACATTATAAATAAGCTCAAAGATCATAAATGAGAATAAAATGTCTAACAGCTGTAAAGTTAATATTAATGGATGACGTAGGCGTCGGAGTAGCCTTGGGTGGAATTATATGTGCACACACATCCATCAAATGTTATGGTCACGCTCCGACTGATTCGAACGCTTGCGTTGTAAGCGCACACAAACCGAATGAGGCACAAAGCATTCAACACACATACATAACCGTTGACAGTGGAAACTTTTTGCCAACCCTTGAGTTTCAAAGTTCATCTTTTGGTGATTCTGCAAGTTCTTAGCTAATCTGTCACCTCTGCATAATGAGCGAGCCGAGGAAAAAGCCGTCAGGAACCGCAAGGAACCAATAGTTCAATGGTAGGTGCAACATTTTCCAGACAGCGCATGGACTAGAAAGTTAATCTATCACAGAAGTATAAAGAATCATTTGAAAGACTGTGGAATTGGAAGAAAAGTGGTGCCTCCAATGTCCAAAAAGCAGAATAAGACATGGACACATGGAAAATGAGATGTAAAGGGACAAATATGGATTTCCGACTGGTTGGAACAAAATGGAATGACTTTTCAGTTGTCTTGTTTTTTGCAGATGCTAGATTACATTTTGGTGGGAAAACATGATTTTCTATTAAGTTACTAGTAAAACATCAAGAATAGTCTCAGATTAGCGCAACATATGTCCAGAGGAATAGTGGAGGACCTACAGTAAGATGTCATAGCAAACTTTGCACTGCCCTCTAGTGGAATTCCTCCAACGACCGACTTCACCAAACCTAATAACATACTAATCCTAAACCAAAAGTGGTTCATAAGATTAGTTTCAACTCTGTTCGAACACACCTGTCTGTCATTTTCAACTGAACCTGACGATGATGATGTCCAACTTTATGCGTGTATGATTAGTTGTGAAACAAAACTGTGTAGAAGGAGAAATCCAGACAAGTAGGGCTCATCACTCTGGTCCTAAAGAAATAACACTGTCTCATTCGCTGATCTAGAACGAGTTGATCAAGCAAACCTTTTTAAGCTTGGTTTTGTGACCTAAATAGGCAAAATTAATAGTTAAACAGATCTATGAATCTAATAAATAATGGTATAGCTGCAATCTACATATTAAAAACAATCAGTAAGCAAAGCAGACTGTAATGATTGGCTGTTTTTCTATTGCATAACAGTGCTAGTTCCTCCCGTAAGTTCTACATTTGGTTCTCTTTAGCAGCCTGTGATTGGGAGAAGCCCTCCTCCGCTAAGTGCACAATGACCAGAGACTGACAGGTCTGTGGTGGCTGGGCTAAGCAAAGTACATGGTCCTCAGAGTGTCGTGATGGATCTGCACAGCTTTGGCCAGGGCCTGGGGGTCTCGGCCATTACTCTGGCCTGATACATGGCTGCCTTCCGCACTGTGAAAGAGGAGAAAGAAATGAGCAGAGACCTAAATTTACACTATGAAATACATTTTCCTTGACATACCAAGGAGATGTAAATTTATACAGTATGTACACTACCATTCAAAATGATTAAAAAGTGTTAACTTGAAACATACAGAAATATAAAGAAGAAAAGGGAAAAATCTCCTGTTTTAACACTCCTGGTTTAAGAGTTGTGAAAATGTGAAGATACAGTCTATTGATATAAAATACCACTTTTACAAGGTGTTGCTGATCTGTCTGAGGTGATCTGTCTTTTAGGTGGCTAGCTTGAATAATTCAACTTCCCGAATTCAAGCCATCACTCTGAATCATTGAAATGAAGAATACTGGCTTACTTTGACAAAGAAACACCTGCGGCAACCAAGAATATGCAAAGCCTACTCAAATCAAAGTGATCGACAACTTCTAAAAGCCTTTAATTTGAATCAAATAGAACATTTCTACTTATAGATACCGAGACAGCGACAGTCAGGCGAGTAAATCTCATACCTGTCGTGCTCTTTATCCACTAAATGGTAGCGGGCTCTAAAGGCCACTAGGTGGGCATAGTAGGCAGGCGCAGGGATGGAAACGGAGCGGGTACAGCGTACATATGTGTGGCATAGCTGGTAGGTCAAGAGCTGGAATTCATCGGCTGTAAAGCAGTTGTCGTCCCATAGCACATGGTAGTGTGATGGTCGGCTTGTACCCTGGGTAAAAGAGGTTAAATAATCATTTTGATGAGATGCATCCATCTTCCAAATGGCGAAACTATGAATAGATTTAATAACTCCGTTAATCTATCAATTGATTTAACAGGCAATAATGCAGCAAAAAAAAGCCTAAAATGCACTAATATAGTTGTGCTCATGTTTGTGCGTCCATACCTGTATTCCAGCATGGCTGCACAGATAAAAGTCAAATTCATAAGGATGGGTGATATCAGTGTCCACTGTGGTACCTGCTGGTATGTTACCACTGCGGCCCACCTTTGAAAATAAATAAAGAAGAAAGAAGAAAAGTGAGCGTGTGAGTAAAAAAAAAAAAAATAGAAAAAGTGAGGAAAATCTAACAAAGCTTTTAGGAGAAGTCTCTCATATTCACCCTCTCAGTGCGGTCAGCGCAGAAGAGGCGAGTGTGGTGACGTTTCTGTACGACGATGTAGGTAATTCCCGGTTGATAGTCCTTCTCAAGGCTGATACAAGCTTCGCGTATGGCCAGCAACTCATAGTACAGCACCTAGAAATAAAGACATAAAATACAGTTCAAGAATACGTCTGAATATGGCAGAGCTGCACGATAACGGATAAACTGATAATCATAATTATTTTACTCAAAAATTATAATCTCGATTTTTTTATCACGATTATTGTCATTTTAGAAATTTCTTTTTAGATTTTGTCAGAATTTCCACATAAGCACAAATCAAGGGAATGTCAACTTGCATGGGTTATTTTACCTCATCTAGTTTCCTGATGTATTATTTATTATATAAATTAACACACACTTTACAT
Source organism: Sinocyclocheilus grahami (assembly GCF_001515645.1). Taxonomy (NCBI): domain Eukaryota; kingdom Metazoa; phylum Chordata; class Actinopteri; order Cypriniformes; family Cyprinidae; genus Sinocyclocheilus; species Sinocyclocheilus grahami. Next base: position 1,613,649 of record NW_015505447.1, on the reverse strand, counting down.
TATGAAAATTGTACAAAAGGTTCTCTCAAAAACCACAGCAAACAGCGCAGATGACCACATGAAAAACAGATTAACTGTATTACACTTTCATTTAAGAAAAATATCGCAAGTGAAGATCGCCAACTCCAACGTACATTTCTGTTAAGTGTTTTCAGCTCATCAGCGCTTTTTTTTTTCTGGAGAGCCTCACCTGTCTGAACTGTCCCTCAGACACACCGTCCCTGTAGAAGATGATTCTGGTGGGTTTGTAGTGGGTGGACTTGTAGAACTGGATGAGCAGCTCTCGCACCATGGACGCCAGGTCCTGAATCACCTCCTGTCTGGGCCTCTGGACACGGACAGTAGCGCAGTACCTGCTGGGGTGAGCGTCCATGCTGCCCACCACCTGTGTGAGAACAGGCAGAAAAAGAGCATTTCTTTGAAATATCTACAGCTGTTCAACAACAGTCTAACTTTCAGGTCCCTAATGAGGATATGAGTTTAGGTTTTGCAATAATAGTGATTAAATAATGTGAATAAATCATTTTAAAAATGTGATTAAATAGTAAAGTGTTTGATATAAAAGGTGTGCATATGTGTTCTGTTTTTCTCACGGCTGCAATGGAGGGTTTCTTGCTGTCTCCTGCAGGTGGATGAGTGACATCAGCTCCCAGAAAAATAACAGGCTGCTGGAACACAGATGGGCTGAAAAACAAACAACATAAATTCACATAAAGAGGTGTTTGGTACATTTAAGGACATTGTGTTTTAACCAAGGAAACACAATTTTTCAGTGTAAACTGATTCATTTTATTCTCTTACCGCTGATGGGGTACCAGTATATTGTTGATGCCACCCAGTTTGACATTGATCTTGAGACAGAGGTTGGAGAGGGTCTGAGGGGAGGTTTTCACCACGTTCTTCACCTGAACGCACTGTGTGGCCATTCCCAGAAGAGTGTCTCCAACACGTTTCACTTCCGCTGGAGAAAGAGAGCATAGACTTCAGTGCAACAGTGAGAATAGACGCCATATTTAATTCATTTAAAACTGAAATCCTGTCTGTGAAGAATACAAGTACAGACTGTGCTGAACTCAATGTGTTGAACTGTTGCATATACATCTGGGTGTCAATCATGAAAATGTGCATTATTTTTTATAACACAGAATAATATTTTATTAAAATATATAATTACAGATTTTATATATACACTAAAACTTAAAATAATAAAGTCCTTTATAATGTTAAAAAAGAAATCATACATTATCCCTGACATACCAAGGAGATGCAAATGTATACAGTATGTACAATGCCGTTCAAAAGTTTGGGGTCGGTATGATTTGTTTTTTTGAAAGAAATATATACTTTTATTCAACAAAGACGCATTGAATTGATCAAAAGTAATAGTAATTTGATTTCTAATAAATGCTGTTCAGTTGAACTTTCTATTCACAAAGAATCCTGAAAAAAACATCAGTTTCCATAAAAATATTAATCGGCACCGATGCACATAAATGAACCGAACATCAGGTTTAAAGGCCATTTTTTCTGCTAAAGTTTAAATCAGAGACACTATTAAAACGTATGCATTAACACTCTCATACTGGCAAGTCACAAGAAAAGGAAGATTCGCCCCACTAATTCTAATCTAATGATGAGGACTTTAGGAAACTTAATGATCAAATAAACATCTGTCCATATATAGTTACCATAGACTGGAGTTTTCCCAGGCAATATGACGATGATGAGTTGGAGGCCAGCATAAGTGTTTTTGAGGTGGCGGAACATGGGCTCCACATTATCTGCTCCCTGAGCGTATTTGCAGAAACATGGCTGGCCCTGTATGGGCATCCCTGCGTCCTTAGAAATCTTCCGCAGCTGGTCTGTAAAACCCCTGCAAAAAGACAAGAGAGACACTTCAGCATTTCTGATTTAGTTCAATTAATAAATGGTACTTTGTAAATGACAAAAAGATGGAAAAAGCTTTACTTGAGAACTTCCTCTCTGCATTGTCTCTGAGTGGCAAAGCAAGCAATGGCCCACATCTTGATCTCCACACCAGTATGAAACTGCTTGCCTCTCATGTCCCACACACCATGACTTGGGGTGGCCACTGTACGATTCTGTAACACATGTATTCAAAGGTTGTCTTCATTTGTTGAGATCAAATAGTGCACGAACTCAAGCAGTATAGGGTGTTAATGTTTGGCCAAACTTACAGTATATGTATTTCTATACAGCTGTCATGTTACAATGAATTATTCACGGTTATTCACAATTTGCCATAACACACATAAAAAATAATAAAAGGAAAATGCATTTTCCAAATGCAAAAGCAAGATATTTGAAAAGACAGAAAAAGCAAGCAATTAAACACAAGCAACAGACCTTATTCTGTTTAAAGGAACCCACACAGCAACTCCCCTCAAATTGTAGACATTAAAATTAGCACACATCAATTACAATAATAAATGTTAAATCTAGACACAAACCATGACCAATTTCTAGCCTTCTATTCAAACACAAACAAACATACGGTGCATGAGTGAAAGGGAATGGGTACCATAAAGTGTTCAGAGCTCACCCTGCCGCCATACTGCAGCATAGGGGCGGGCAGGACACGACCCGTCACCTCCGCCATCTCATCCCGCACACGGAACTGGAACTCCTGCACGAAGGGGTCCGAGTTGTAGTTGGCACTGCGCACCTATGGATTCAGAAAGATTAGAGTTGGGACTGATTGAAAATCCTTGGGACAGATTAGGTTTTCCGCCTAGATACCATGAAGAATAGAGATGTTGTTTTTCCATGAAAGCAGCATTTTGGTAGTCTACATTCTTGAAGAATTACTGCAGCATCAGAGAGCGACACACTGAACTCACCAGTCTGCTGATCTCTTCTTGTCTGTCCGGTGCGGAGCGGGCTGTGGCTTTGATCATGGTGGAGGTTTGGTTGTCTGTTAATTTTTTAATGCAGCGCTGGCCTGCCACAATGTTGCACACCTGAGTGATAAAGAGGACAATCACTTTTGGATCCATTAAAATGGATCAAGAAATCTGAAAATCTTCTACAAGTGTAATTTAGTGTCTAGAAATGAATCCATAAATCAGAGAAGAGATGGTGGCTGTGGAAAAAAATGGTAGCTAATGTAACTGATCAAATATCTTGACTCTCACCTCCAAAGGCAGGTACGTGTGTTTCTGCTCCTGCCCCACTTGCAGGCAGGGTAGATGAGGAAATTTGAGCTGCAAGTTGTACTTTTCTCTGAAGTATTGTGCCACTGTTCTCTCCACTGTCTGTCCATTTTCCAACTGTAAAGGAAACCTGACCAAGTAAAACAAAAATTGAAAAAAAAATTAACGGGGAGCTGGGTTGACAAGTTTTAAACAAAAAAGTACGAAAAAATTCTGAAATGGTTTCTTCACTACATCTTGAAGGAATAGTTCACCCAAAAATGAAAATCTGATGAAAATTACTAGGGATGCACCGATACCACTTTTTCCAGTACTCGCCCGATACTTTTATTTTTGGTACTTGCCGATACCAAGTACCGATACCAATATTTTTATTGAATTTGTAATTTTTTTAAATATTGGGTACAGAAACCAAAAGGGTATGTATAATGTTAGTTGGTTAACTTCATTTATCAAATAGATACAGTCAAACCAAAATTTATTCAGACACCTTCAACATTTCTCACATTATCACAGTTTATTCGCTATAGTTTAGAAAATGGTAATAAAATATGACAAGAACTCAGAGTTAAACTGTGTCAGAACAAATTCAGCTTGATAATGTCAGATAACTTTGATAGAAAGGTATGTAATGGATTACAATAAACCAAAAATGATTAAGACAGCTGTTAGTATGACAGTATTTACACAACTATCAATACTTAGTCAGGCAGCCCTTAGCCTTAATGACAGCCTGTAGTCTCCTGGGCATGCTGTCACCCAGCTTCATGCAAACCTGAACTTAATTTTGTCTGAATATTTTTTGGTCCCAAATTTTTTTTTTATCAGTTTTACTGGTAGTCCACCGTATGAAGAATTTTTGGGTATAATTTATCACAGTTTACTTTATTTTGCTATCCTCTCTTACATAAATGAACTATAGTGTCCTGCACCCACTAAAAAATTATAAAAAAAAAGATATCTGGTCTCTGAATAATTTTTGGCTTGACTGTATATCCTTCAGTTATTTTCATACTTAATTATGGCCATTAAAACGTATTTTACAAGTTTTTGTTACTTTCACTGTTAATTTTTTTTGCTCTGTGGTACATCATCTTTAATTTAATAGCATTAGAGCTGCTCCATTGCAGCGGCTCAGTACTGTAATCTCACGCTTTGCTGTAATAATGCAGGGAACCACTCGCTATAAATCTCCTAACGGTGATAATTTCAGAAATAGAAGTCGCGTTTTTTTTTCATCTGAAACATGCAGCGATTTATTTTCCAAAGCCACTCATATAATGCAGAAACATTCAGGAAGCAAGCAAAACACGCGCAACGCGTGCACGTATTTGTACTGGTGCAGAATGAGAGGGACAAGTAGTACAGCCTAGCGCATTTCACACAGGCTGTTAGTTTCACTTTCACCTGAAAGTCGTGTATGCCTAAGATTAAAAATAAATGTTTATAGTGAATGCCCCTATAAATGGTCTTATTTTTACGATTTAGTTTTAATCCAAATTATGTGTGTGCTAAGTGAGTGAACATCAAAGATCACACAACAGAAGTGCGTGCTCTCTCTCTCTCTACCGTTAAGTAACTTGTGCATTGTTTTACTTACTTGTTTATGACACATCCGACCGAACTACAAACTTTCCAGTGATGTCTGTGAGAAAGGTATATTCACTCGACAAGCTCGGGCATCTGCGCTGCCACACGCTCAATCCACTCAGTGTGCTTTGTTTATCAGCTCGCGCACATCAGCTATACAGGTGTTAATACTGAATGTTTAACATTATATTCATTGCATACATATACTTCGTAG
>NW_015505447.1:1591372-1608414 GCF_001515645.1 Sinocyclocheilus grahami | reverse complement strand
ATTTTAACGAGTATGAGTACAGGAGCTCAGTATCGGGCCCGATACCGATGGTGCATCACTAAAAATTACTCACACTTATTCCATTTAAGATGTAGATGAGTTTGTATCTTTATCACACCAGATTTGGAAAAATTTTGCATTACATCACTTGCTCACCAGTGGATCCTCTGCAGTGAATGGGTGCCGTCAGAATGCAAACAGCTGATTAAAACATCACAATAATCCACATGACTCCAACCCAACAATTAACCTCTAGTTAAAGGGTTAAGTTCACCCAAAAATGAAAATTAGCCTGTGTTTTACTCACCCTGAAAGCATCCTAGGTGTATGTGACTTTCTTCTTTCAGACTAATCCAATTGGAGTTATATAAAAAATTGTCCTGGCCCCTCCAAGACTTTCAATGGGGGTAAGTGGGTGTTGGTTGTCAACAGTTCAGAAGACGTGAAATAAAGTGCGCGCATAGTTAAAGGGTTAAGTTCACCCAAAAATGAAAATTAGCCTGTGTTTTACTCACCCTGAAAGCATCCTAGGTGTATGTGACTTTCTTCTTTCAGACTAATCCAATTGGAGTTATATAAAAAATTGTCCTGGCCCCTCCAAGACTTTCAATGGGGGTAAGTGGGTGTTGGTTGTCAACAGTTCAGAAGACGTGAAATAAAGTGCGTGCATCCATAATAAACATCCGAAATAAAACGTCCCTCACACGGCTCCGGGGGGTGAATAAAGGCCTCCTGTAGCGAATCCATGCATTTTTTGTAAGATAAATATCCATATTTCAAATGTAATAAACACTTTTTTCTCACTTCCGCTGACTGTCTTACGTGGAAGCTGTCCAGGCGGATGACGTAGGACGTCGGCGTTGCGTGATTAGTGACGAACGCGGAGACAAAACAAAACAAAGGTCACGAATTATAAGCACAAAATGAGGATTTGTAAAGAAAAATGTTGGAGGATTTCGATATAAGCCAAGAGGAGACTGGTTTTCCTTTGCTAAAGTAAGGAAACTTTTTTTCATTTGCGCCAGGATTTCTCAGAGGTGCGCACACGACGCCTACGTCATCCGCCTGTCGGTGGAAGTGAGAAAAAAGTGTTTATTATGTTTGAAATATGGATATTTATCTTACAAAACTGCATGGATTCGCTACAAGAGGCCTTTATTCATGCCCCGGAGCCGTGTGAGGGACATTATATTACGGATGCGCGCACTTTATTTAACGTCTTCTGAACTGTTGACAACCAACACCCGCTTACCCCCATTGAAAGGCTTGGAGGGGGCCAGGACAATTTTTAATATAACTTCGATTGGATTCGTCTAAAAGAATAAATAAAATCACATACACCTAGGATGCTTTGAGGGTGAGTAAAACAGGCTAATTTTCATTTTTGGGTGAACTAACCCTTTAAGCAAAAAGCTGCATATTTGTAATAAACACCATTAAGTCGTTTTAACTTCAAACCATCAGTTCTGGCTGAACTACAAGTCCATAATCCATAACACGTGACATCCGGTGAAAAAGTTAACCCCTATTGTCCTCTCACATCAAAATCCACCAACATATTTGTTTAGAACTGTTTTAGAGTGTTTCACTTGTAAACATTTTGTGGATATTTCTGTGCACAGAGAAATATGTGCATATTTCTCGCTTGATTCGGATGAGATGACTGGAGAAAGCAACATTATGAATAGAGGACTCGTATTTTAGTTGGAAACAATGGTTTGAAGTTAAAATATATTAATGATAGCTTTGTTTCTTACAATCACACAGCCTTTCGCTTCACAAGACATTAATTGATGGACTGTAGTCATGTGGATTACTTGTGGATTATTGTGATGTTTTTATCAGATGTTTGGACTCTCATTCTGACGGCACCCATTCACAGAGGATCCAGTGGTGAGCAAGTGATATAATGCTTCAATATAACAAAATGGACAATAAAATATTTAAGGGTTTTTTGACACAGTACAGACTTATTGGCCTGTCTGCTAACTGAGACACAATCAAACCTCACATTATTATAAGAAATATACAAAACGATGCATATACAGTACACTTACGTCTGGTGGCTTGCTGGTCGACGAGTAACATTACACACCCTGTACTTCCTCCGCATGGTGCCGCAGTGGGTGACCTCCACCTTTAGACCTAATGAGAGGAGAAGATCAAATTTACACCATACAGATGCAACTGGTCAGTTTACAGCATAGAGTATTTTGACTATTAAATACAGTACAGTAAATATCATGTTTCAATCCAAGTTGCAAATTTAATTTATGCAAAAATTTAAAAAGTAATTTGTAAGCAGCATTTTCATTCCTTGTTTCTCCCAAACAAAAATGTCACTTACACATCTTTGTGTTTCCAGTTGTTTTTTTTTTAAATACGTTATCTCAAAATGTGCATTACAATATGTGGTTGGAAACCTGGCTACTGATCTATGACATTTACATTCATGCATTTTTAAATGTTTTTTAAAGAAGTTTGCATTTATTTGATTAAAAATACAGTAAAACAGTAATATTGTGAAATACCGTTACAATTTCATTTGAATTTATTTTAAAATGTAATTTATTCCTGTGATGGCAAAGCTGAATTTTCAGCTGTAATTACTCCCATCTTCAGTGTCTCATGATCATTCAGAAATCATTCTAGTGCTGATTTGGTGCTTCTGCTCAAGAACCATTTCCTCTTATTAGCAATGTTGAAAACAGTTGTGCTGTTAAATATTTTTTTGAAAACTATGATGTTTTTCAGGATTATTTGATGAATAGAAATAACTATTCTTCCATTCACACAAACCTTTGATTTCTTTGGTGAATTTGACTCTATGGGAATCAGTAAGAGGTCGAGGCTGCTCATCGATGTTATGGATATCCAAAACCTCACACATGAACTGAATCACAGGCTGAGCTTTGTAGAATGCAGTAGCAGACACTGTGGAGAAATTAAAGCATAGTCGATGGCACACCAATAGTTAATTAAATAGCAAACAAGTCATTTGCAGGTTAAATCCCCCAAAATATGAACACTGTGATGCTTTTAAAAGCTGGACTATCTGTTTTTCCAACCAATGACATATAGGGGAGAAATGGAAGAATGTCAATAGTTGCATAATTATTATGGCATTATTTGATCTTTTTCTTTTATCTGATCTTTTATAACCACTGAACAACATCCAGATCATGTAACTGGATAATTCAGACCAAAATGGTTTGACTTACCATAACACTCTGACTTACCATCAATGTTCAACATCATCTTCCACATAGCTGGTCGCACTGATTGGTGGAAGCCAAACCACACTTCCCTCCCCCCACCCAGTGGGTGATCATAGCCCTCGGGGGAGGAGAAAAAAGATCGTCCCACTGGAGTGTACCTGAAGTGAGAGAAGACAAATAACACAGTTGTACCCAGCAGAATAAACCTGTGCAAAATTAATTTACCTAAATTATTCTTATCCAACCACTTACTGTTTATGCTACACTAATCTACAACAAAACACTTTCAGTCTCATTTTACTAGTTATGCACTGTATCGTTAAAGACAATCACTTAATGCTTTTCTAATTGTATTAAATGCCCTTTATGATCAGGTAACAGTACTCAGGGGGAACTCTTACCTCATAGAAGGCAGATGGCGCATAACAACATCTACAGCGTGTACGGGATTGGTGCTGATTGGCTTATCCAGGTTCAGAGGATCAGGTGTGCTCCGCCCAGTGAGGACTTCATGCAGCAAGTGCCAACTGACCAGTGACACAAACTTAATGGTGACCTTGAACAGCCTGTCCTTCCCACCATCACCTGGCAAGGTCACATCCAAGTCCACCTACAGATATTACACAAATTTACACATATAATATTTAACACAAATTTACAAATGTATTTTATTTTGTCATACGGGTTAAAATAATAAAAGACACTGTCATGAAAAATGTTCTAAAGTATGAGATTTTAATTTATATGAAATTTTATAAAAACGTGCAAATGCATTAAGGCTGCACAAAAAATGCTGCCATTTAATTTAGTTAATTAACATGAAATAAAATGTTATTGCAACACAATTCCTAAATTCTGTCACAAAGTATTTTCATTGCATGTGATCAATTTAAATGTCTAAAATTAAGCTATTTTAATTCATTAGCTTTTTTACATTAATTTATTTCTATTTCTTGATTGTATAAAATTAAATGACATTCTATTTTCCTGATTTATGGCAATACTTTAATGTCCACTATCAATATTTGCGTTATGTCTATATTTATTAAGGTATTAATAATAATAATCATAATAATAATACTAATCATATGCTTTTGTGCAAACATATACGTATAAAACAACACTAATAATGAAATAAACAATCAAGATGCTGTTCTTTAGCAGTCTTGATAGTTTGGTAAGCCTATTATAAAAAGTTTGCAGCAAATATTTATAAGAATTACATTTGGCATCATAACAGGAATATGATGATGAACATTTAATCAAATACATGTATCAAGGCTTAATTACTTTTAAGTACTCTAAGGTACTTCCCACCAACCCTGGAGCCCATTTATATGTCTTACCCCCCCTGTGGCCACTGGTAACGGTTGGGCGGTGTAGAGGCTTTTCTTGCCATCATAGACTGGTCTTCTGTCCCCAAAGATTGTCACCTTAAAGTGCTGCACCATGGTATCCACAACCTCCCTAGAAGCCATTACAGAAAGGGTCATAGTAGTGGTTATCGTAGGTTTAAAGGAATAGTTCACCCAAAAATGAAAACTTGCTGAAAATTTACTCAACCTCAGGCCATCCAAGGTGTAAATTAGGTTTTTTTTCTTCATTGGAACAGATTGAGAAATTTAGCATTACACTACTTGCTCACCACTGGATCATCTGCAGTGAATGGGTGCCATCAGAATGAGAGTCCAAACAGCTGTTAAAAACATCACAGTAATCCACAACACGACTCCGGTCAATCAATTATGAAGTGAAAAACTTTAAACCATCTCTTCTGGACAATTACAATAATAATCCATAATACTGTAACACTTCCTCCTGTGAAAAAAAGTCTATCCCCTGTTGTCCTCTCACATCAAAATCCACCGGCATATTTGTTTAGAACCAGTATCTGTTTGTATAGAACCTGTAAACGTTGCTTGATCTGTGCATATTTCTCTCCTGATTCAGATTAGACGACTGGAGAAAGCAACATTATGGATAGAAGTCTATGGATAGAGCAAAGGTTTAAATTCAAAATATCTCGATGAATTTGTTTTACACCCACACACACGCACGCACGCACACACACACACGCAGCTTTTAACTTCACAAGATGTTAACTGATGGACTGGAGTCGTGTGGATTACTGGATTATTGTGGTGTTTTTATCAGCTGTTTGGACTCTCATTCTGACGGCACCCATTCACTGCAGCGAATCCACTGGTGAGCAAGTGATGTAATGCTAAATTTCTCCAAATCAGTTCTAAAAAATAACCAAACTCATCTATACCTTGGATGGCCTGAGGTTGAGTAAATTTTTCAGCAAATTTTCATTTTTGGGTGAACTGTTCCTTTAATGAATCAATTAAATTTGACTATACAGACTATACAGGTTAACAAAAAAAATGGTTAAAATAAAAGAAGTGCCACAAACTACATCAATTATCATTATTGCTCACTGTTTGGTACCTATTAACACGACGTGGGCACTTTTCGGGATTGATGTCCACCTCGTACAGGTAGACGTCCATTTTGGGGATGTCCACCTGGAAGCAGTTGGCCAGCAGCTTGATGGGCTTCCCCATGGTGCCATAGCCTGGCCTCCGAGGTACGGAGAACAGGGGCGCAGCCCCAACGGCTCCTGTCATAAAATTCAGAGGGGATTTCCATCAATATGAGTTATATAAAATCAAATATCCTACACTGTCATGATGCCATCATAATAATCATAACATTAAAGCCAAATCAACCTTCATACAGACATAAAAGCGTTATTTCTCATTTGTCAATATTGATATTTCATGGAAATTTCAATGGATTAATATCTGAATTAATAATAGTAAACCACCTCTTTGATTCTTGACACCGACATTTAAACAGTGGGTGTTATTTGTCTTATCAGGAGATTTCCTCTAAATACCTACTCAGTGGAAACAACATAACACTCAGCATCATCACACCACACACATTACCCGTAACCCACACCTTTCATACACACACTATTGTATACCTGTGAAACAAATAAAACTAATACACTGTCAGCTAAGACTTTTAAAGAAAGATTGCAATCAATTTGGCTTGAATATTTAAAAGCACATAAACAGATATCTCTAACATACAATTCATATACTCAGTATAGTCAAATAAAATGCTTATTTTTCGAGAATATTAAGAAACATAGAATTTGTTTTGTTTGTTAAACCTGTCGCAGTTTCTCCGTTGCATTTTTTAAGACAGGTGATTTAACACTTTCTTTCAGCTGTTGAACACAAAAGATAATATTTTGAAGACATCAACAGCTGACAGTAGCCCCTGACGTTTTAGACTTTTTTTTTTTCACACTACAAGTCAATGGTTATAGTCAACTGTTTGGTTTCATTTTTGGGTGAACTATCGCTTAAAGACTTCAACCAGAAGTCACATTTAAGTAATTTTAAGTTACATTAATTATACTGAAAGTTTTAAGATGACTAGTAGGATCTCTGTTCAAAGACAATAATAAGAGTTCTGCAACTATAATTTCAGATAACTAAATCAACATGTCCAAATTAACAGCATTTGTTGATATGGCTATAAAATAATAATAATAATAATAATAATAATATAAATACTACTAAATAAAAACTAAATAAGAAATATTACTACTGTAATATTTCACTGTAAATAAAAATATGAGTATTTAAAAAAAATAATACAATAATTGTTTTATACTACAACTGTAAAATTATAACACTAATATTTATGACAGTCTTAATTTCTTCATTTTCAAATTTTAGGGAGCCCTTAAGTGCTTTGCATGTAAGAACACAATGTTGTGCTTCCCTCTTTTTTATTTATTTACTTCCCATAAATCACAGCCTACGCGATTTGATAATCACACCAAGGCTGATGATACACGGGGCAACTTTTTGAGCAATGTTGCTGAGCAACTTTGGGTAATGTCAACCAGACGAGACACAGCAGGGCCCACGATGATCTAAAGTATCCAGATAGACATTTGTTCTGCCATTCTTAATGTGAAAGTGCCCAAGCAACATTGCTCAAAAAGTTGTGTCATGTATCATCAGCCAAAGCCATATCACGATTCAGTTTTATTTCGATGAATCATGCAAGCTTATCTTGGAGTCAGGGCAGGTTTCTTTAATGGGAAAGAGTGCCCACCCCTCTTTATGGAAAACGTTCCTTAGCCCTATGCTGAATAAATAACGACCTTTCTGCGTTGCTATTTAAATCTGCATTAGATGCTGCCTTAAATGTTCAGCCTTTATCATCTGTTAAAATGTTCTTTCACTTTGAATATCAGCTCTGACATCACTTTTCTCTTTTTTCACACTGAGTGGCATATTGCTTTATCACATCATGCCACAGTGGGCGAGACTGTTACTGCTGTTGTAAAGATGCTTTAGAGGGGGTTTACGGAGCGAAACTGTTACTGAGAGAGATGTGTAAGGGGAATTCGACTGCAACTGCTACTTACACTTCCCAGTGTGCCGTTGCTATGCCGGTGGCACTCATGTGGCTTCTTTTCACCATAGCAACCAAGACTACACTAACAACCAATTCAAGGAAGAACAGCTGTTTCGAGACACAGGTACACAATTGATCTTGTAGGTCACACATGTGCGTTTACTCTACAATGTTCATGCAGACATCTCACCATGAAACACTTGCTTGTACTGTTCACACGCATTCATTCTCACAAGTCCTTTTTTCTCACTTTATTTGAAATCCCTAGCAGTTTCTTGACATCATAGACTAAGAGGAACTACAGGTTTGACAGTGATGTGGTAACACACACTCAGATCAGTTTGAAAGGCTATTGTTGGTCTGCTGCTCGGAGTGTAACGCTCACTTAACTGGCAAATAGGTGACTGGCATGTTTACAAGGGTTTCACTCATTCAGGGACTGAAACACATCTCCGTTCTCATCATTTAATTATTTAAAGCTAGTCAAGCAAAAGAATTTAAAGTCGTCTGATACTGTTGTTTAGACAATTTTGCACTTTATATGGGTTTCTATTATTGACAGACTGATAATGACTCAAATGTGTCAATATGGCCATTGCTAAATTGTCAGCATTTTTAACTGTCCCTGATTCGCTGATTAACAGAAGTGGTCATTCTGCCTAGTGTCAGTTACAAAATCTACAAGACAGACTGGTTATAATAATTTGTTTTCAATATTTTTAGTTACATTTTGTTGATATTTGTGTGAAATGTGTTTCGATTAAAAAAAATGTAAAAAGTCGACCAATTAAAAAAAATCTGTATTATATACAGTGTGTGAATTTTACAGTGACTTTTGGTCAAATTAATTTTATAGTAAAATTTAGGGGAGGGGCATTCTGATCTCATATCACGCAAATCAAATTGTTATTTGGTCGCACTGGAACAGTTAGCCAAAAGTCAACTACATTAAAGACGTTTTAAACAATACACTAACTTTTCTTAAAATATTTGTTTATTATAACGAAGTGATAAATGATGCTTCGATAAGGGTTCCAAGCAGTACTGTTCCTAAGACGAACACTGTTTGTGAGCATCTATAACAATAAGGGTGATTTGATTTCCATTTATTTGCCGCCTGATACTTTATTACTTTTTTACAGTGACTTTTGGTCAAAAGAATTTCTGAAAGACCTCATATATACTGTACATACATATATGTATACATCTATGTATAGGACTTGTGAAATTGAGAAATCTAGTAATAACAATTTTATTTACTGCATATCACGCAATGTCATGGAATTTGGTAAAATTTGAATGAGTAAATTGAAAGCACTTAATCAAATCATGATACATCCTTTTAGATTATTAAAACGGAATTAAAACAGAATTCTGAAAAATTATTTTTAAATATTATTTGGCGGACCTAGTAGAGTTAGCCAAAAGTCAACTATGTTAAAGACTTGTCAAACAAAACACTCATTTTTCTTGAAATGTCTATAATAAAGTGATAAACCATGATTCAATAAGTGCTCAAAGAGTACTGTAGCTTCGGTTAACTTCTCAGACAAATGGGCTTCTATTGGTAAGCATCACAACCACTTGGTAGGCTACTTGTATGCATCTTTTTTTTTTTTTTTGCACAGTTACTTTTGGTCAAATTAATTTCTGTAGGAACTTACAGGATCTCATCATGCACAAATGTTATATTAAAGTAGTATTAATGTTAAAGACATTTTTTTAAAAATCATAAATGACAAATTTATATAAAAAGGGGTTTTCAAGCATCAAAACAAATTTAATACAGCTTTAATTTGTTCCCAATACATTAGAATGTATCATGAGTATCATATGTATTCAAATGTATCATACATTTTTGCCATAATTTACAGAACACGTGTCAAATTTTTCTTGAAATGTCTATAATAAAGTGATAAACCATGATTCAATAAGTGCTCAAAGAGTACTGTAGCTTCGGTTAACTTCTCAGACAAATGGGCTTCTATTGGTAAGCATCACAACCACTTGGTAGGCTTCTTGTATGCATCTTTTTTTTTTTTTTGCACAGTTACTTTTGGTCAAATTAATTTCTGTAGGAACTTACAGGATCTCATCATGCACAAATGTTATATTAAAGTAGTATTAATGTTAAAGACATTTTTTTAAAAATCATAAATGACAAATTTATATAAAAAGGGGTTTTCAAGCATCAAAACAAATTTAATACAGCTTTAATTTGTTCCCAATACATTAGAATGTATCATGAGTATCATATGTATTCAAATGTATCATACATTTTTGCCATAATTTACAGAACACGTGTCATTCAGTGTAAAAATACTTTGTATATAAAATCTTGTCAGGCATATTTAGAACAAGAATCATTAGATGACATTAAAAAGACTCAGACATTAAGGATCACAGTGCAGTCCCAAAATACTAATTCACTGTCATTTTAAATCTTTACCACTATCCTAAGAATCTAAAATGTAACCTACTTAAATCTAACCACTAAGTTTTACCAAAGACTTTAGATATCAGCAATAAGTATTTAAACACTTGAAATTAAATTTAGTATGATCACTTTTTCTTTTATAAGTAATAAGTATGTTGTTTAATTTTTACATAAATAATCTGTTATGCTAAATGATGATGGAACATTATTTCACCCATATTTTCACATTTTATTTTCACTTAAGTTATTTGAAATATTTATAGAGTTTATATACGTGTGTATATATATATATATATATATATATATATACACACACACACACACACACACACATAGGGCTGTCCTTAGCTGACGTGGGGCCCGGTGCGAGGTAGGGAGCGGGGCTCCCCCCTCGGTCCGTTCGCCATGGGGCCCCCTCAAGCGCGGGGCCCGGTGTGACCGCACCAGTTGCACCCCCCTAAGGACGGCCCTGGGTACACCGACACTTACACTACCTTTGCCTTACACTACTGTTCAAAAAAAATTTTTTTTTTTTAAATGCTTTTTGAAAAAAGTCCTCGGTCTATTCACGATTGCGTTATTGGTGGGTGGGGGGGGTTTAGTTGGTCCCCTCGGTCCATTCGTGATGGTGTTCGGGTGGGGTGGGGATTCCCCTCGGTCCGTTCGCCGCGGGGCACCATCAAGCGCAGGGCCCGGTGCGACCAGTAGCCCCTCACTGCAGAACACAAGATCCAGGGGGCGTGGTTGGATCCACATCTAGGGGGTGGAGATGGGTGGGTTTAGGGATCAAGGGGTGGGGACGGGTAGGTTTAGGTATATCATGTAAGGTGGGAGGAGTTGGATCTGGATCCAACCACGCCCCCTGGATCTTGTGTTCTGCAGTGAGGACCATCTCGGTGCGACCGCACCAGTTGCACACCCCTAAGGACGGCCCTGTATATGCACACACACCTATATAAACTCTATAAATATTTGCGTATATAAAACGTTGCTATGGTTACCTTCTCACGCAGACGCAGCGAGTGTATGTTTACCGCCCGTTACTTGTGTGCAAAATTAATATGGATTTTAAGATCTCAACCTCTTCCTTCCTAGGGATTACTAAAGGTGCCAGGCCCCCCAAAACGCCCCGATACACATCATTATGGATCCACATCTAGGGGGTGGAGATGGGTGGGTTTAGGGATCAAGGGGTGGGGACGGGTAGGTTTAGGTATATCATGTAAGGTGGGAGGAGTTGGATCTGGATCCAACCACGCCCCCTGGATCTTGTGTTCTGCAGTGAGGACCATCTCGGTGCGACCGCACCAGTTGCACACCCCGAAGGACGGCCCTGTATATGCACACACACCTATATAAACTCTATAAATATTTGCGTATATAAAACGTTGCTATGGTTACCTTCTCACGCAGACGCAGCGAGTGTATGTTTACCGCCCGTTACTTGTGTGCAAAATTAATATGGATTTTAAGATCTCAACCTCTTCCTTCCTAGGGATTACTAAAGGTGCCAGGCCCCCCAAAACGCCCCGATACACATCATTACCTCGGCATCCCTATAAATTCTGAGGATCTACAATGAATAGTTTCTAAAGGAACTTCTGGTTATATACAAAACGATCTCCTAAAAATCCTGCGTAAGATCATTCAGACTGATAAAGCGCTGATTCAGTGACAGTCGTCATGGCAACGGACAATCAGAAACTCGCCCCCTCCCCCCGCAGCTCGAGGACTGCCGCACCTGACGCACGCAGCACCTGTGCGTGACAGTGGACTGACGTCAGCAGAGCAAGTGAGTCAGGATCTTCCACACACGGCGTATGACAGCCAAAAAAATCCAAAACCCTCACAATAATTTGGTTGCTACGCCCAAACGTACACGAGCAGTAAAATAAATCCAAAAACGTATTCTTATCTCAAAAAGCAGTTATTAGCAACTCACCAAGGACGTTTGCTAAGCAATGAACGTGTGTAGTGACGGTGGACGTAAAGTCAGACCGAGTCAACTCGCCATAGTTCGGAATAGACAAGAATCCTAAATCGGTCTGAAAACGAGAGCGACGTACCTGTAGTTCCGATTTCCATTCATGAGGTCTCTGTCCGGATTCTAGCCGGCTCCAGGGGATCAAATACCGGCTGAAGGGTGTATGTTTAAAGCCCCTGAATGTCCTCCGTAAACCGAACTACACCCCGGCTGCTACCGCGGGTGTTGAAGCGGGCCGCTCGGAGGTTCTGCTCTGGTCGGAGGTCCACCCAGCCAGTACCAAGTCAGTCAACCGAAAGGCACGAACTCCCAACCGTGTCTCCTACAGTTTGCCGTGGATCCGTAATTGCTACCAGCTGACAAAGCCAAAAGACTCCGAAGAAAAATATTTTTAACAGCCGTCGCGAAACAGAGTTTGTCAGGAGCCTCGAAGCATTCGCGGTGTCTTCTAAAGTGCTAATCTCTTATAATTTAAAGACATAAACTCAGATATGAAGTTTATAGATGAATATCCGCTGCCGAGTTGAAAATGTGTCTTTTAGTCCGAGTTTGCCAGCGGCCGTTGACGTCTCATCGACTCTGTCGGTGTGTTACCGGTTTGCCTTGGGTTTACCATCTCTGTACAGTCAGGCTGTGTTGCCAGATCTGTACAAAAGCAGGCAAGTTGTTCTGACAAAACTACCTCGGAATACGCGGCTTGCATATTCAAAATCAGCCTAAAATAACCAAATTTTTAGCCTAAAGATTCTTTATGTTTTGAGTCACTGTAAAACTGAAATAATCCCCAAACCTGAAATCGCCTATATTTATAAGCAAAAAATAAGTCAAAAAAACTGAAAATATACGGACATGGCAACACTGAATCAGGGAGACCCACAGGAAATACCAAACGCAGGAAACACCGTCACTTCCTAGCATAATGTCAATGATCCGCCTTTGATTGTTAATTAATGGGTAGTGTAAGAACATAAATGACATGAACTCTCTATAAAATGTTTTTATTGTGAAGAAAAAAAACCTTTATATTATACTTTTTTTAGCACAGTAAATTATGAAAATATTCCTCCCCATTCCTTCCTTGTTTTACAAAAACAAATCCTCCAATTTGATCTGGTATCATATCCACATGTATGTTCCTCTGTCAAATATTATTTTCTTTTAGTGCCGTTTTGTATGTTGTTATCTTAAATATTATGTACCTTATTTTGATCACATTTCATATTTGATTTAAACGTTTTGCTCCTTCTTGTCCTTTTTTGTCTTTTTCTCTGTTTATCACATTTAGTGTTCATCTTTGTGGTAGTGTCTTACATTTTTGTTTTGTAAATTGTAAATAAATTTTTTTTTTAAATCACTTCAATACAGGTAGAATTTTTTTTAATACCACCAGTTTACTACAAACTATGATCTATAGATGGCAGCAGTGTGCTTAGCGTGTATGCGATTACCAAAGAAGAAGATTGTACAGGATATATTCTGCACTATAAACGTGAGAACAGTATCTGGTGTTCTTTTTTTTATTAATCCTGTTGTTTTACTGATGTAATTTCTATAGTCAAAAACAGAAAGATCCATTAATTTAAATTCATTTTCTTTCTTAAATCATCCCATGAAAGATTAAATAATTAGGGCACACATCAATGGCTCATATATTTAAGTATGTAAATACAGTAACTAGCTGCATGAAGTCGTAAATGTACGCCAAAATGCTGAAGAACTACAAAAAGCTCAAACCCTATTTATATGTGCTACTATATTAAGATTAGATTCTATTATACATGGGATTGATTAAGCTGAAATGCAGCTAAACCAGTACTGAGATCAATAACTCAAACTTTGTGTAGCTCACTATCATGTGGAATATTCTCTCCAGGTTTATTCAGTTTTTTTCCCCATATTTCTTTAATCTTTCAAATCTCCCATATGTGGCATCAGTCCATAAGCACTAATCAGCTAGTCAACTCTTTTTCCTATAAGTATTTTATCAGTTGACAGTTTTGCCTAGGATGAATTATTTTTAATTCATGTCATAATGTTTCAGAGGAATGGATAAAGTCATAACCTGTTTCAACAAGTGCCCAGATGCTCTGGTCCGTCTCATCTGTTTTCCCTGGGCAGGTGGAGGCTCTATCCATTATGCTCGCTGGACCAAAACTCTCAACAACTCGATTGAAGATAACTCCCCTATTAAAAAACGGGGTGTGGGTGTGTATATTATATTATATTTAATAGTAGAATTTAATCATTTATTTTCAGTGTACTCGGTTAGACTGCCAGGCAGAGAAGGGATGGCCAAGGAACCATTTTTTCAAAATATGCAGGAAATCGTTTATGAGGTCATCGGTGTGATACTTCCACAACTCAAAGAAAAGCCATTTGCACTCTTTGGACACTGTTGCTAAAGTAGCAGGAAATGATCATAGGTTTTAGAAAGTATATATAAAAGTATATGGTTTTAAATTATATATACACTGATGTGTAGGACCAGAACATGATAGTCAATTTAAAAAGAACATGGGCCAGAACATGATAGTCATTATAAAAGGCAACTGTTTTAAATAAATAAATAAATACCTGTTCATTTGCAACTTCATTCTGTAGTTTTGGAGCTATGACCTGCTTTGCTTTTGCCGAGCACGTAAACAAGGTCTACAATCTTGAGCCGATCCACATGTTTCTCTCTGGAGCCTCTGCACCATATGTAAGTGTCATCTGTTCTGTTTGTTGTCATATCTCACAACTGTAAATAGAATTGAAAATTATGAGAAAACAGCCAGAACCATTTTGCACATGAAAACAAACATGGAGCATGATCACCCCACATATTATGTGGAATACACAGTATCTTCAAAATGCAAAAATTAAAGGAGTTAAAAAAAAAATGTTACACAACATATAAGTGGTATTTCCATTTTATGTGTTTTGGTTTATTTTGTTGCAAAGGTGGGATATTTTTATTACTATTATTTATACTTACACTATACTTGTATGTGCAAATATATTTAAATGTATATTTATGTTTGTTATAAATGTTTGAACTTTTCTGTAAGTCTGAGGCTAGACTGCAAGCACCAAGAAGAAGCTATCTGTCAGATAAAGAGTTTCTTGTGTGGGTAACTTCTATTGGAGGCACACCACCAGAGATACTGGCCAATGCTGAGCTCGCCAAACTCTTCTTACCTGCTCTGAAAGTAGACCTCTTTGTAGCGGAAAATTATAGGTGGGTTTAGAAAAGAAACAGACAGACTTCAGCATCTTTCTTTAGTGTAAGAAAACATCAGAATATGTGGCACAATAAACCTACATATAATACATTATGTAGGGCAGATGTAGCAGACCGTCAACACCCATCCTGTCATGTCCATGCTTTGACGGAAAAGAGGATGCACCCCATGACTTACAAGGCAAGTCTTACAAGTAAATGGTTCAGTTTTTACAAAAACAATGTTGCAACTGCATGGTTTGGATTTTATAAAGAGGTAAACTTAGAACGAACAATCTGGTTATTCGTTAATAATTAGACTCACATGTGCATGATTTTGTTATCTTTTACAAGATTTCGTTTTATGTGCAATTCTTGTATTGTGTCTCTTTTGCTTTACAGCTTGGAAGGACATGACAAATGGTGACTTCACTGTGCAGATGCTTCCTGGATCTCATTTTTACTTGAAAGAAGAAGCAAATGAAAAATATGTACTGGACCACATCACAAAACATCTTGAGACAGCAGAGATGGACTATCTATAAAAACCCTGCCTTTCATTATTTAACTGCAAACATGATACATTTATGATATAACAACAAATGTATTCTGAATTTATATTTGCTAATGGAACACATTTTCTTGTGACTGTAAAAAAAAAATCTGAATAGACACAGAAAATAAACCAATTAATGCCAAAATTAATCTGTCCATTAATTGCGCACTGAAATGTTCATGACCTATTTTGACCAATAAATCATGAATAACCTAGATGTATACAGATACAGTCATTTTAGAGCATAAAAAAATTTGCAATATGAAAATAATTATCAAGTAATCAATGCAAAGCTGTGTAGCGTCTGGACCAATCAGACACACCATTTTTCATTTGATTTAACAAATCAATTATTCATTAGATTAACAAACATTCACAGACCCCTCACCCAATAAATATACTGGGGGCCAAAATGTCTGTGAACAGGGCCCTGGGACCCTGGTTACCATGGCAACCCTGACACCAGATACATTTATGATCTAATGGAATGCGAGAGTCACCCCTCCCACTACAATGTCCATAGAAAATCCACAGTGCACAGTAGAAATTGACTTTTCTACTAATTAATTCATAGGGAAACCTTTCTTTGAATGAACAGTGTATCCTTCAGGTCATGGTGCATGTTGTCTTTGATATTTTTAGACTATTTTATGCAGGCTTATGATCGAAAAACTCACTCCTGTCAGCTTACATATTTATATATATAACCCTACCATGTTTAGTATCTATGAATTAGTATTCGGATGATCTAATTGAGAGTGTATATTGTATGTTTATACCTAGCAACATATTAGTGTTCTAAGAATCTTTATTAGTTTGTGCATCCACAACCCATTTAACCAGGAAATTAACATTCTTAGAATTGACAAGACAGTTGACCCTGAGAGGTCAAGTAAATATCTACAGCGGATCTAAATATTTATAATTAATTATAACTAGTTATGATTAATTATTCATATTTCCCCATTAGTTGATTCGTTACAGCTGTAAAAAATATATACCTCATGAAATTAAACAGACTGAATGGTTGAATGAAGGAGGGGGAAATGAATAACATTTTTAAATAAAATCTGTACATTTTCTGAATAAAATGTGAAAAGTGCGAACAATGTTGTGGCAATTTGCCACTGTTAATAAGGTGTTATTAAGTGGTTATTAACCCCCTTAACTGTCACCCCCCCCCCCCCCCCTTTTTT
>NW_015505447.1:1528322-1591356 GCF_001515645.1 Sinocyclocheilus grahami | reverse complement strand
TTAACTGTCACCCCCCATTTTTTTAAATAGGCATGAAAGTGCACTATCCAAACTTAAATTGTTGTAATTTATGAACACTTTGGAATACAGACCTAAGGTTGGTCTCTTTTTAAAGAAGAAAATCAGCAGATTATTGCAAAAGTGGAATTTTTTAAAAATGTACAAAAAAAAAAAATTAAAGTATCAAAAAGTTATAGAAGTTTAAATTTACTGTAAAGAAAATGCACTATACTAATTTTATTTTATATATAATAAATATTTTACATAACAGGTTTTACTCTAAAAATTGTATAAAATTAAAGCCATATGTCTAAATAAGTTATGTTCCAAATTTGAAGTTGATATAAAAAAAATTGAGGTTCCTGTGAGATTTTATTTAGGGCGTTATACCACAAACAGCCACCGGGTGCCATTCAAACTCCATTGATTTATTAAAATGCATTTTTCTGTCACAAATGTTTAGATTTCTCTGTCAATATTACTTTGACAAACCAAATATTACCAAATATGGAATCCTGAGACCCAGACCTTTCCAATGATATGTTTTTTGTCAAGATTATAAAAAGGTTTGATTTTTAAAAGTACAATTTCCATGGCAACGCAATGTCCGATTTCAAAATGGTTTTCACAGGATGAATTTTGGGCTTCTAAGCTTTTAAATTATATATAATTTATGATGATTACTAAGAGATTTGATAGAGAAAAAGGACAACAAAAAAAGAGCGTCAAATGTCCCACAGGTGGGACGGTGACAGTTAAGGGGTTTTAAGGGTTACTCTGAGGTTTCTAGGGTGTTCTAGGTTTTATATTCAGCAAAGAACCAGGCACGTGAAATACCTGAGAAGAGTGGTCTCACACGTCACGGTGAGATGATGAAATGTCTCAGAGAGTGAGTAATTGTTGAGTGTTGCTATGCTGTATAAATTATTGAATAAGCTGCAGTTGCGTCGCCCCGTTACTAAGAGACCCGCTTAATTACTGTGTTTACTGCTGGACTCACAACAGCCGACTGACAACACATCTGAAAGTTTCATCAGTCTCGGTAAGTAAAATTAATGTTTTCGGTGATTTACAAATGACATGTATATGAACTTTATTTAACATAAAGGTAGTATTCTTAAATGTATGAATATATAAATCAAAATATTTCAGGTGCAGAAACGACTTTTTCTTTCATTGTTCCACCATCTAAGTTTTACAGCTAAGTTTAACTTTAGACTTAAATGCACCCTGCTCTGTGGCCAATCGATTTATAACCTAAAAGTACAAATACTTAATATAGTCTCTCAATTAGGCTACGAGGTCATGAAATGAGCATGTATGATAAATATACAGGAATAAGTAAAAGTAGATCATTTACTAAACGATGCATTCATTGTTAATTCACATTATTAGCCTATTAGTAGTAGGCTATCTTTATTTAAAAAGCTTAGAGAGTGAATTTAAGGCGCATTACTAATCCCAATAATAATAGTACTACTACTACTAATAATAATTACATAAATTAGGCCTAACCAATGTGGAAAAACATCGTTTTATTAATGTATTTGACGCATGAATATCAATCAGAATGGTAAAGTACAAACATAACTTTTCAGAATCAGGTGGTTAACCGGCGTGTTTACCAGAACTACTACTTTTGTCTTTAATTGTCATCTTGTTTGTCAACTCACTGATGTCTTCACAGACATTTTCAACATCTCGCTAAGTCAGGCTGTTGTCCGCACATGCTTCAAAGCTACCACCATCATTCCAGTACCGAAGAAGTCGTCTCCATCCTGCTTCAATGACTACCGTTCAGTTGTACTTTGCCCTATCCTCATGAAGTGCTTAGAAGGGCTAGTCATGCACCACATTAAGTCTGCCCCCCCCGCCCGGACTCCTTCCAGTTTGCATATCGGTCCAACTGCTCGACCGATGATGCCATCGCCACTACCCTCCACTCAGCACTCACACATCTGGACAAAAAAGACTCATATGTCAGAATGCTGTTCATAGACTTCAGTTCAGCATTCAACACAATCATCCCTCAACAGCTCATTCACAAACTGGTCCAGCTGGGGCTCAACACGTCGCTGTGCAACTGGCTATTGGACTGGGAGACCTCAGGCAGTACGGGTCGGCAGTAACACATCCAGCACCATCACACTGAACACTGGGGCCCCCCAAGGATGTGTGCTGAGCCCCCTCCTCTTCACTCTGCTGACACACGACTGCACACCGTCACACAACTCCAACCTCTTTATTAAGTTTGCAGATGACACGACTGTAGTGGGTCTCATTAGCAACAGAGATGAGACAAACTACAGGAGTGAGGTGAGCCGCCTGGCCGGGTGGTGCAGTGAAAACAATCTCTCTCTGAATGTGGAGAAGACGAAGGAGATTGTTGTTGACTTTAGGAGAGTGCATACTCAACATGTTCCTCTGACCATCAACGGTGCGACTGTGGAGAGAGTGAGCAGCACCAAGTTCCTGGGTGTGCACATCACAGAGGACCTATCCTGGACTGACAACACCGCAGCACTGGCCAGGAAAGCACAGCAGCGTCTCTACTTCCTCTGCAAACTAAGAAGAGCCAGAGCCCCGGCCCCCATCATGTGCACCTTCTACAAAGGCACCATCGAAAGCATTCTGACTAGCTGCATCACAGTGTGGTATGGAGCCTGCAACGCGTCCTGCCGCAAGACACTTCAATGCATAGTGAGAGCAGCTGAGAAGATAGTTGGTGTGTGCCTTATGCCACTTTTTCTATCTCTCTCTTTTTTACACAATGTCCTTATTTGTATATTGTATAGGTTGTATTTTATATATATTTAAACTGTATTTATCTGTATTATGTCTACTGTTAGTGTTAAGTGTTAACTGTATGCACCAAGGGTCTGAGAGTAACGCAATTTAAATTCTCTGTATGTATGTGCTGTACATGTGGCAGAATTGACAATAAAGCAGACTTTGACTTTGACTTGACTTTGTTTCTATGATACCAGCAAACATGGCCACCCTGAGTTCGAAGCCAGGCTTGCGTTAAAGTGTGTCTGACTGGGCAGCCAATAATGAACAGATATCAGACTGCTGAGTACAAACGCAATATTTCACACGAGATCCACCAGGAAGGAAGAGCTCTGTGTAATGAGACAACCAGTAAGGTAATGATCAGGGTGGTTTGATAGCTGTTTGACAGGATAAAAAGACTGTACCACTAATTATCAAATATGTTGCTGTTATTGTCATCAGACAAACTGGGATGAGTATGACAGCAGCTGGCGACTGACTGACAGAATCAATGACGTCACACGCTGGAAGGAGAATCTGAAAGCTTGTACACAGCAAGTGGATGCAGAAATGGACACGCTCACTCTGGTGATTAATGAGTCTATAAAAACCATATTCACACTTAATTTTTCCATTTCTTTAAGTTAACTTAAAGCAACTGCATGTATGTTTTTTTTTTTTACCTTGAATTACCAGTTTACTTCTAATAACCGGTACACTTCTAATAAGGCGAATGGATGTCTGTTCTGGTTGTATGAAAGTTCAGTGAGCAGGTACAAAATTCCGCTAACAGGGCAGATAGTTTTACGGCAGGAACAAATGCACGTGTACAGCTGTCCACTTTATTTAGGACAGTAATATATTTAGGACATTGAATTCCATGCATTTAACTGTAGGAGGCACCAAAGACGCAAAACTACACAAAACTACAATACAGTGGATTTAAAGTGCCCCTTTTATGACTTTTCGAATATTACCTTTCATGCAGTGTGTCATGTAGCTGTATGTGAAAATAAACTATCTGCAAAGTTGTGAAGCCGACAGTGAACAATAAATATATAGTTCAGTCATGAAACTCTAGATGGCGCTTTCTGACGGGGTGTTAACATAATAATGATATTCAGAGATTTAAACGACTTGGCACAAGCTGATTGGTTCATGCTGCATATGCAGCCAATGAGCTTACTGCCTTGCATTTATATGGCTGGCTAGGATTCACTTGGATTCCTGCAGCGCGCTTTCAGAGTTCTCTGAAACCCTCCACCTTCCCCAGCTCCACCTGTATAGATCTGCTACGGGGTTATTTTGTATGCTATTTGTGCAGCAGCAGTATGTCTTAAATACTCATGGCACCGTATCGCCTTATGCATTGGCAGTAGCAAGTATCTGTACTTACTTGCAGCAGCAGCAATAATCTACAACTACCGCAATAACCAACAGCAGCGTAGCAGATCTGTTCCACCAAGACCAAATATATTAACATTGTCATATCCATCACCATGCTAAAATGTTCAGAGAGTTGTCATGATTGAAATAAAGTTATTGTCTATCAAAAAAAAGAGTCGGCTCACAGTCGCCTAAACGAGTCATCAGGAATTCGAATCTTATTCTGTTACGGCTCTACGTCACGAAGTAACACATTTGCATAATGTCTGCCCACGTTCTAAGATACATCGCCAACTTGCCCGCCCACAAATGGTAAAATTTCCATGTGGTTAACATCAAGTCGAGAAGACGCTGTATCCTACGCTGTGAGAGTAAATTTGTTTGATCACATCTTATAATTACCACAAACTTGTTAACACTTGACACTTACCACTGAGAAACGTCCTGCTACAGTCTGTTTACGAATCAGTCTCTTGTCGATCAGCCAGTTCAACTGTTTCATCATCAGACTTCGGCTCGAATTGGTAAGGTACAATCGATACCATCTTTTCTATGTATT
Source organism: Sinocyclocheilus grahami (assembly GCF_001515645.1). Classification (NCBI taxonomy): domain Eukaryota; kingdom Metazoa; phylum Chordata; class Actinopteri; order Cypriniformes; family Cyprinidae; genus Sinocyclocheilus; species Sinocyclocheilus grahami. Next base: position 1,586,639 of record NW_015505447.1, on the reverse strand, counting down.
GACAAATCTCTAGGGCTGTCATTCCGTCATGGCAATGGGCGTTTCGTTTCCGACACGCGCTGTACGCGGTAGACCAATCCAGAGCCAATCTCTCTATGGCTCTGGACCAATCACAAATGACTGCGCCATCTGACCAATCACAGCAGTGAGGGCTCACGGAAAGGAGGGGTTTAGAGAGACTGATTCTTTGAACTGCTTTGCACGAGTCGTTTACGAATAATTTAAAAACGGTAAAATTAAATATATTTTTTGAGAAAACTAAAGTGTTTTTTGACCTTGCATGCATGTAAACCTGTTTTAGGAGACTCATAAAACAATATTAGCAACCTTAAAAATTGCATAATAGGGGCACTTTAAGTATCTGACATTCCTAAATTTATTTATAAAAACACTGGCAAAATAAAAATAAAAAAAACTGGTGAATAAACTGTTTTCACTCAGAAATTGTTCGTACATTTCACAATTAATTACAAGGAAACATCAAGTAACACACTGAGTTAAACATGACATTTTGAAGTAGAAAGAATGAAATAGTACTTATTTTGTAAAACATACTCCGATAATTATGGAAGCCTGTTTCTGCCACAGAATAAAAGTAAAATGAAATAAAAAGGATATTTAAACTCAATCCTTACTTTACTTGCAATTCTGAGTTTATATCTTGCAATTTTAACTTTTTTTCTCACAACTCTTGAGTGTGTCACACAATTCTGAGAAAAATGTCAATATTGCGAGATATAAATTCTTGGAATTTTTCCCTCGCAATTCAGAATTTTCTTCTCAGGATTCTGAGAATTGTGAGGAAAAAAGTCAGAAATGTGAGATATAAAGTCACAATTAACTTTTTTCTTCCGTGGTGGAAACAAGCTTCCAAATAATCTTTGTTTTAATTACAACTCTAAAAAAACTATTTTTACAGTGAAAAAATTTATTGTAAAAAAAAAATTAGAAAGACTTAAAATTAAATTAAAAAGTGTATTCATGAACCCATAAAACATTGATCAGTCCAAGGAAGAGACAGAACGAGCCCTTGCTGCCACTGTTCTGCTTCTTGAAGTTACTGCGGAGTGCTTGAACCTCAGGGAAGGTCGTCGTGGCTAGGAGCTAGTCAGTGACCCTGTAGAAGCTGAACTGAAGAAGGAAGAGGTGATTGATGGAGCACAACGTGTCCTTCAGCAGTGCATCGATCAGGCCTTTGAACAGCTGTGGTAAGTACATTGAGATACTTTGTTTATTTTGGATGACAATAACGCTTAGATACATTCTACATCATATCTCACTTGACTTTTGTCCGTTTATATGATGAAGATTAGGTGGTTGCTAATCTCAGCATATCTTCTTAGTCGCTTACAGGAAGCATGGCAACAGCTGACCATTGACCTTCAGGATAAAATAGAGGCCCGTGATGTGGACATGTCACCTATACAGTCACCTGAGATCTCCCTGAAGCCCAGCCCCACGAGAGTGCCCCCCGGGTGAGTAAATGAGTAAATGTGCTATCCTTAATATAATGTTAATTTAACATCCCAGACTATATTATAGACCAAGTTCTGTGAAGGGACCCCAAATAGGTATTTATTTTTATTTTAAACCTCTATTTATTAATTTTTTTAAATGTCTGTAGCGTTACAAGATCAAGACATTTTTTATAAATATCTTTTAATTTTCTGATTTTATTTATTTTGTAGTTTTTGACGCAAACAAAACTATTTAAAACATTAATTTAAATAATATATTATAAAATAATAAATATTACAAAAAACGCTATGTTATTACGGGCATTATACAGAGGTAATAGGAAAGGAAAATGCCATCAAAACTTTCCTGGCTGAAATGTGAGTTTACAGGTATGATTTAAACACCATAAATCGCACAAAATATTAATTATTCATCATCAGTAGAGCAAAACACACTGCATGTTGACATATATGTGGGTTATTTGGTGATTGCTAACTGCGTTTTTATTTTGAAACATGACGTGCTCACGTTTAATTAATTAAATCACAGCCGTATAAAGTTTAATGAGCACATTTAAGCAATAGGACAATTAATATTTTTCCATCCCCGGATTTAAAATAGAGACTTTGAGACCCGGATTTAAAATTGACACTATTTATGGAATGCAGATGACACACAGATTACATCCAAGCAAGTTACTGAACTCTCACTGTATGACGCCACAGAACGTTGTCCGGTCCAGTTCCTTTCACACAGCAGTGTTGTGTTTCTGTTAATCTGCGTGTTGACATATAGATACTCTCGTGCTGCGATTATTTACTAGCGAATGCATTGTACATTCCACTTACAGTATATCGATTGAACACGTGGAACATACCAACTAAACAGGGCCTAAACTGAGCCGTTCACTATATAGGCTACTACAACCAGGGCATCGCTAAAAATGAGTGTGTGAGTTTGTTTACAGAATGCTGTTGTCACTGCTGCAAACTTCATACAGTGGTGTGAAAAAGTGTTGGCCCCCTTCCTGATTTCTTATTTTTTTGCATGTTTGTCACACTTTAATGTTTCAGATCATCAAACTTAAATATTAGTAAAAGATAACACAAGTGAACACAACATGCAGTTTTTAAATGAAGGTTTTTATTATTAAGGGAAAACAAAATCCAAAACTACATGGCCTTATGTGAAAAAGTGTTTGCCCCCTAAACCTAATAACTGGTTGGGCCACCCTTAGCAGCAACAACTGCAATCAAGCGTTTGCGATAACATGCAATGAGTCTGTTACAGCGCTGTGGAGGAATTTTGGTCCACTCATCTATGCAGAATTGTTGTAATTCAGCCACATTGGAGGGTTTTCATTATCAATACAAGCACTTCAGTCAAATTCAATTTATGCAATATGTCAAACTTTTAACCCATGGGGGAAAAAAGTCAACCCGTGGCAACATTTTAAAAGTAGCCCAATCCCACAGGAAAACTGTAGACTTGGCAACCCTGGTCCAATGGCTTGTTCCGAACTTCCACAAGTTTTTGACATCAGACAAATGAACATATTGACACAGGACTGTACTCATTTATAAGTCAATGACGTAAGTGTGACATTTAGCTACTTGGTCTGGCCAGTCATGGTGAGGTAATAAAGAGGAAGTACAGTAGATAGACATGTTTTGCAGACAGTTTTATCCAATACGCCTTACAGTGTTTAAGGGATACATTTGATCAGAACCAGCATTGGAGTTGCCAGCACTACGATCTACCAGTTGATCTGCAAAAATGGGCAAATAATTGGTAAGAGAGAGGGTGGAAACTAGTCAGAGAGAACTAAATAAATTAAATAAATACACTGATTTATTAATTGCATAATAAGCTGTATTTTCTTGATTCCAGTATTTTACCAATTTGTTTACCAGCCTCAAGATAGAAAAAAAGTTTTCGATGTGGTAATCGTTTTTTAATTATTGCATTTCAAACCTTTATTTGAGTTTATGAGCTAGAGAGGAGCAAACATCTTAAATATGAAAACATACTAACAGGTTTTAATAGATAGTTGTATAATGATTATTTTCTTGACTCGTGGTAATCTGCATGTGGATCATTGTGCCATATTGTTAAATGGCCTTTTTGTATTCACAGACCTTTACAACAACAATGTTAATCCAGCTGTCAACAGATTTCTATTTCATGTGTGGGAAGGGAAGCTAATGTCATATGAAAACCTCTGTTTAGATTGGACTTTGACTCTCAGTGATGAACATGATAAAAGAATATATATATAGCCAGTATTATCATGCTTAATAAAATGATCCAAAGGCTTTTTGCAAGCTGCTATAAAAGTGTCAAGTTAATTCATTGTATGCGATAGCCATTCCTGAATGACATCCCCAAACAGACTCCTAGTGAGTTTACAGCTTTAGTGGTTTAACAGTCCAGTTTATTTCAAGTGACAGAGTCATGGCTGGATGGGCTCAGCTTCCTGCAAAGCCCAATTATTCTGAATCATTTCACTAAAGGGGCCTGATCTAGTGTGTGCACCAAAGGCAAATAAGGCAATGTGAGACCACATAAATGCCATCTTGCTGCATTAAGTACCCATCCCCTTGCCTCATATCAGACCAATTCAAGCTCTTAGATGCACTAACCGCCCATCTAACGCTCCTCTCACGAACCCCTTTTGTCCCCCTCCCTAATTTTTGCCTTCCAAATAAATACAAACTTTTGTGCAAATATGAACTTCCTTATTGTCTTCTTGTTTTTTCCTCATGCAGATTGAAGAGTGCTCCACACTTTACTTCTCCCAAATGGAATAAAGAGAGAATACTGGCAGCCAATGGAGAGCCTATAAAAAGGAGGCATTAGTTAACTGATCTAGGTGAGCTACGAATCGACAAACTGATCTGACATGGAGTTGACTGCGTCCAGCTTCGTCTCATTGTTGGTCTACATCTTGACCTTCTTGCTTGGACTTCCCGGCAACCTCCTCGTTCTTTTCGTGTACATCCGTAAGGCTCGAAAACATGGTGCAACCCCCAACGTAGTCTATGCTCTTAACCTGTGCGTGGCAACCACTTATGTTTGCCTCTGTATTATATGATTACATTTTTAATGGTTTTAACTAAAAATATTAACAATATTAAGTTATTATAATGACTAAAAATTGTAAACTAGCAGCATCTAGTGGATCTTTTGAACATGAGGGAAGATCTATAGTAAATTTGAAGCGGTTCTATGGAGACTCCATGTATATTCTTTTATTTCATCCAAATCTGGACAACAGTGTAGTATTGTTGACCCATGTGCTTAATTTGTATCTATTCTGTGAAACAGTTATTCTGTAATTATTGTTATTTGTACTATAAAATGTATAATGTGAAATGTGTAAAATGTTTAATATGGGTGCTGTATTGTAAATATAATTTTAATTGCTCTTACATTCTCTTGGACTATTTCATTTTCCTGGTGCAGTTTTTGTGTATGAAAATAATGAATTGATGCCGCATGTAATATTATAAATATTCTTTTTTTTTTTATGTGTACACCGTTAAATACTTCATGTTCACACAAAAGTCATTGCAGGACCACAATGATGTCCAGAAATTGTTGATATCCTTAAAGGGATAGTTCACCCAAAAATTTAAATTAACCCATTATTTACTCACCCTCAAGCCATCCTAGGTGTATATGACTTTCTTCTTTCAGATGAATCCAATCGGAGTTATATTAAAAATTGACTTTGATCTTTCAAGCTGTTTAATGGCAGTCAGCGGGTGTTGCAGTTCATCAGTCCAAAAGAAGTTAAATAAAGCACATCAATCCATAATAAAAAGTTCCTCACACGGCTCCGGGGGGGTGAACAAAGGCCTCCTGTAGTGAATTGATGCATTTTTGTAAGAAAAATATCCATATTCAAAACGTAATTATCACTTTAATCTAGCTTGCCCACCAGTTGTACACGGAAGCAGCTCCGGGAGGATGACGTAAGATGTCAGCGTTGCACATGCGCCAGTGAGTCTCGTGAAAACCAACGTTTGTTAACAGGAGCAAAGGAGGATGACGTAAGATGTCAACGTTGCACATGCGCCAGTGAGTCTCGTGAAAACCAACGTTTGTTAACAGGAGCAAAGGAAGCAAAGTTTCCTTACTTTAGCAAAGGAAAACCAGTCTCCTCTTGGCTTATGTCAAAATCCTCTGGCATTCTTCTTTACAAATCCTCGTTTCGTACTTCTAATTCGTAACAGTTGTTTTGTTTTGATCTCTCCCCTGTTCGTCACTTCTGAGCGGTGCATGCGCAACACCGACGTCCTACGTCATCCGCCCGGAGCTGCTTCCGTGTACAACAGTGAGCGCAAGCTAGATTAAATTGATTATTAGGATTTAAATATGGTTATTTTTCGTACAAAAATTACGGCATGGCGTGAACACACCATAACATGTCTAATCTGTTCTGTGTTTTCATTGGTTTTAGTTCTGCTTTAGTTCTGTTTCACTGTATTGATTAGTTCATTTGTTTCCACCTGTGTTCATTAATTATCTTGTTAGTCCCAGTGTTTATATACCCTTAGTTCCTTCCAGTCTCTGTCCGTCTTGGTTTGCATTTATGTTTGGTTGTGTTTTACTAGTTCTCCTGTGTATTCTACACAGTCATGGCCTAAAGGTTAGAGAGTCGGACTTGCAACCTAAAAGTTGCGTGTGAATAACCAGCGCTCTCTTCCACCCTCGTCACTTCACTTTCACTTTAAAACCCTGATTCTGAACATTTTCCTTCGTCGTGTGCTTTTTGTGACAACCAAACCGTGACAAAAAGACGGACCCTCCAAAGTGAGTACCAGTAAGATGGACTTGCCTGCAACTCGAAAAGCCTCGAGGCCTACACCCAATGGCTCAACTGCCCGGTGTGGGTCCTCGGGAATCTTTCGCCAAGTTCGTCGAGTGGGTGCTGGTGTGCAGTGGATCCCCGTACACCATCTGCCCCTTGATGAAGAACTCACAAGCCACGCTCCGACTCCTGCGCCACCAAAGACCAGCCATTCACCAGCGAGTGAACCGACGGGGCTTCTGCTAGAGCCCACCACAGACCATGGAGACTGGCCTGCCACGATGGACAAGCCTAAACCAAAGAAAAGGTTGGAAGGAGTCATCACCCCAGAGCCCATTCCACAACGAGAGTATGTCCAGGTGTGTGAGCCGGCAACACCGCAGATCGCAGAGTGACTGCTTGTGGAGCTCGAGGGCTGGGAGGAAAACTCCGCCCACACTCCCGTCACTGTGTGTGAGTTTGATATGGCTTCTGGTGGATATTTTGAGGAACTTAAGGACATTTTTGAGGAGGATCTTATAGACTGGTTTGGTGAGGTTATCCCCAGTTTTTCTGAATCTCCAGCACCCCCTGTTTCTCTAGAGTTTTTTGTATCTCTAGCGCCTCCTGTTTTTCTAGCATCTTCTGTATCTCCAGCACCCCCTGTTTCAGCTACTCTGCAGCTCCCATTGACATTGAGGACCTGCCCAGTGTCTTCAGGCCATCAGCTCCACCCAGCACAGAGGATCCCCTGGTTCCACCTCTTGCCTCTGTGCCCATCGCTCCTCCTCGGCCTGTCGACACTTCGGATCTGCCTTGGCTCCTCCCTCCCTCGGCTCCACTGGGAAACATCGGCCATATGGCTTCTCCGGGCTCCCTCGTCTCTCCAGCTCCGCCTTGGTCAGCCATCAACTTGCCTGCACCTTTGGCTACATCTGGCTCCACCTTCGCCTTCCCCCCAGCTCCACCTTCATCCCTGATCCCACCGGCTTCACCTCTGTTCTCTGATATTCCGACTCCCCCTCGGACTCTCATTGCCGCGGCTCCACCTCAGTCTCCAGTACCATCAGTGTCACGTGAGCTCTTCGGCTCATCGCCTCCACCTGGGTCTCCATCTATGGCTGCATTTCTGTCAGTCATCTCCAGGGTGTCTTCTACCATTCAGTTGTCTCCACCATGGCTCCTCCCACCCTTGACTCCTTGACTCCTGGCAGATTTCCATCTGGCTCCTCCTGTTCCTGGCTTCCCCTTGGCTCCTTCCACTCCACCATGGGCTATTATTTGTTATGAACTGTGTTTGTTTTTTCCTTGCTCCACACCCTCTTCCAGAGCCCCCGCCTTCCTCATTTAGTCTTTCTTTTTGCGATGCGAGGTCGCGCCTTCTGGGAGGAGGCAAACTGTAACATGTCTTGTCTGTTCTGTTTTCATTGGTTTTGTGTTGATTAGTTCATTTGTTTCCACCTGTGTTCATTAATTATCTTGTTAGTTCCAGTGTTTATATTCTAGTCTCTGTCCATCTTGGTTTGCATTTATGTTTGGTTGTGTTAGTTCTCCTGTGTATTCTACATTTAAAAACCTGATTCTGAACATTTTCCTTCATCGTGCACTTTTTGTGACAACCAAACTGTGACAGATAGTCCTTTGTTTTCACATTGAGTAAGTGTGGACAAATGCCCATGTGATAGTTTGCAATAAGGCACTACCCAGGAAAGATCAGAGAACTGATAAACATGCATGTTAAAAGTGAAAGGGAAGCCTATGCCATAACCTGAAGAGTTTTGGTGAGTATTTAAAAGTCTTAAAATCTTTTTAGATGGTTTTGACAATATGTTGGACTGGAATACACCTATTTTACTTATTTATTGTAGTGAAAAACTATAAAACACAAAAGTGGTAACAGTCACTTTTACAAAATATCTCCAAAGTATGTACTAAAATAAAAAAGCTTTCTTGAAATAACATTATTTCAAGGTTCTGATGTAACATATATGTATTTTTATTTAAAACAAGATGATAGCAGTGCAACAATGTTACCCTGCGGAGTTGCATGATTTTCTCACATTTTGCGTTCACATTAACTTTCTCCATTAATTGTTATTTATTATATGCATCAGTATTTTATATTTAATTACTAATTAAAAATATCTAAATCTGGTTGCATGAAGATCAAAATTAACATTTTGAATTACCTCATTTAATTTATGTTTTTGATTGGCACAGGCAATTGTTTTGTATTACCAATACAACAAATTTGTTTTTTCAAAAAGCTCTCTGCTCTCAGCAGTTTGATCATGGCACATAGATGATGGAATCAATATTAAGTAATTTAATACAAAAGCCATTTAAGGTTCAGCCAAGAAAGAAAGAAAGTATTCTACAGAATTGTAATGCTGCTCTTGCCATACTAACAGTTCATAATGATTACATCTGTGCACCTGTAAAAAAGGAAGAAAAAATTGACCTGAGGGTACTGATGCAAAGAAACTGGGGGGAAAACAGTGGCTCAATTCTAAACATTCATAACATATAACAGAATGCAAATCATGCACTGTTTACTGTATCTATACCATCCAGCACATTTCAAAAGAGTCCATTGATTTTATCAAGACTAATAATAGAGAGAAATACCTTTTTGGTAAGTTCCAAAACGCTTATGTTTTTAGTATTGTTAAGAACTTTTTTATTTTACTAATTTTTCCATAATATTAAAAAATCTAAGAATACATCTCAAAAGTGTGTGTGTTTATATTACAGGGGCTGTTTTAAGAACTTGCAGAGTTGTTTTCTACAGAAGAACTTTACCACAGGCCGATAACAATGCCAGAAGATTCGACAGTGTTTCTCGCCATATATATCATCACATTCCACTTTGAGAGCAGGCACTTCAAGGTTTCTACATGAATGAACATCCGATGGCATGTTGAAAGATACACTACAACTTACTGAATGTGTCTCATGTAACCGTGGAAAGACATCAGCTTGAAAACATTACTCTTTTTTTTTTATTATAATATGAACTTGTGTACACATCAATTGTTATACTTTTAACCTTAACAAGGGTTCCCTGTATAGTTTAGTTTAGAAAAATTGAGAAAAAAATGACATGTAGGGCCTACTTAATCGCAAGCTTGTTAATTATTCCTGAATAATTCTCACTCCAGGCTGAACTCAAAAGTTGGCAGCCTTGTTTGAAGTAAGTTGACGTTTTAGGTTTCCTGATCAACATTTAGCCAACAAAATTCACTGTATAATTTAATGTTAGATTTTTTTGCTCTAACCTCTGGTTAATCGGATGATAGAAATAAGAGAAATAAGTTTCATTAGACTAACATTTGAAGTCACAGTAGGAATGAATAGCTAATGTGGGGTAATGTTAAGTAATCAGCAATTGTAGGATTTATTCATGCTTTTTTTTATGCCAGGTTGGAGTATACACTGATTTTCTGTCATGGTCTATGGAACCCCTGAATTAGCCTTGGCCACCCCATGTATAAAACTAGCTCCGCCACTGAGGTTAGGTTGTGGCGGTCAGCGTGAGCATCGCCATGCTGTGGTGTTTTTCCAAACACATTTTTTGTGAAGGTTGTTTTAAGTAGATATTCGGACACAAGAGTACATATATATGTATTAATTTTTGTTCTGCTTTAAATGGCACTAAATGTATATGATTTAGAGTGAGGGGAAGTATGTTTATAGTGTTTATAAATGTTTGTTAGATTTCTTAACGGTCGTTTTATTTATCTTTTTTATTTAGTAAAATGTGACTTATACACTCAAACTTGTTTGTTTGTTTGTTTGTTTGTTTTTCCTGACCTGGTGCAACTTTCCGAAAAATATGGTAAATTTAATCAAAAGGACTTTATTTCTTCTGTGAAACAGCATATTTTGAGAGATGGCGCAGTAGTGTTTTTTTTTTATGTTTAAAATTAAATTTTTTAATGTTTAAATGTTTAATTTGTTTGTTTGTACAAAAACGGTTAGGTTACCAATATTCTTCAAAATATCTATGCTCTGCAATATTGTGTTCTGCAGAAGAAAGAAGTTATACAGGTTTATAACGCCATGAGGGTAGCCTAAGTAAATTATGAAAGAATTTTCATTTTGGGTTGAACTATCCCTTTAAGCTATAGCAATAAAGCAATCCTTCCTGTTCCTATAGAGCCCCTTTCCTGCAGAGTTTAGTTCCGACTGTAATTAAATGCAACTGAATCAACTTGCATGGTCACAAGTTTACCTGAAAATTACAGCCAGGTGTGGAACTAAACTCTGCAGGAAGTCGACTATTCAGGATTATGAATGAGTAACCGTGAACTACAGGAAACACTGAAATTTTAATTAGTCTCATAATAAACCTAATCCTTTTATAAATAACACATGCAGATGTTTTAACTTTAGAGCCAATATACTGTATTAAATTAAATTGTATTCATTAAAAAAATATTCTTTATCCAGAGTCCATTTTTCTTGCTGAAATGGATTATATTACTAACATGTTGCTACAACACATATTACTAACAAATGAAAAGATCCAACATAAATATAGCAAATTTTCATTCTGGGTTTCAGTCAATATTCACTTCAGTTACAAAGACACTATCAAAAGGATGTAGATCAACTCGATATACTTTAGTCTTTACTATGGCCTAGTAGCTGAATCCTTTCTAATTAATTTTTTATTTAATTAATTTCCATGTATACACACACACACACACACAAACACTTGCTTCTTATCTTGCCAATATGTTCCAGAGGACAATATAGTGTTTTTGGGGGACCTCATATACCCCATATGCAGCAGTTATGACAACTTCCTGTGTTCTTCTCACTGACTGTTCCCAGGGTTGCCAAGAGACATTGTTTAATGAGCCTCTGTGTTGCAGATTGTGCTCTGAATTAATTAAATTTCCGCTGTTTTGAGACGTTGCACCCATCACGTAGTCTGATCACACATTCAGAATGTCTAGGACAGAGGTGAATGAAGCTCGCAGATACTTTGTGTGAAACTGGGGAGACACAAAATGCTGTGGATCCTTATTTTCCTACATTGCGAAGGTCAGTATTTTTATTTATTACAGTTTTTAAACAGAATATTTCTTCAACATCAGGCATGTGTTTAAAAGCTTGACTTTTATTTTTATTATTATTTTTTTTTTAAATGAATAAACTTACAATTTTTCGTTTTATATAAAGATCATATTAAAACTATATTGGAAACTTTTCCAGTGTTTCTAACATTTATTTTGCTGTTTTTCAAATGCCCTTTATGTATTGATTTTATTGTTTTACACTTGTCCTAAAGCCAGACGTTCAATCTTAAAATATAATAAAAATCGATTATTAAATGCATGACTAAAACTATTATAATCTAAAGACTGAAATAAATAAAAATAATTATAATATTTATTGCATGAAAAAAAATTATGACTGTCCCACAGTCGATAGCATCATTTGCACAACACAGTTTTTTTTTTAAAAAGTTGGTAGACTTTTAGTAAAGTACTTTTGTTTTGCATCATTTACAATAAAGTTATTAAAAAAATGTTATTTAATTAGGATACATAAAATGCTAGCTTTGAAATAACCCTTTTTTCATTCATTTTATGACAAAAATAATTTTTACTGTCATTTGCTGAATGAAAAAAAGCAAGTTAAAACGTAAAAGGTATAAAAAACAATTACAAACTAATTAAATTAGTAAGAGTTGTTTTTATTTCCTAAGTCTGTAGTTGAAGAAATATCCTGTTATAAAATCACTGTTTTCGTATATTACAGCATGCATTATGAATTGCTCTTTGGATTTGCTTTACATTGGTTAAAACCATTACCATTAGAGTTATCACCATTCCTATACTTTGTACCTTATTGCTGTTTCTGTTCTCTGCGCAGTGTTTCTATGACCCGTTGACCATCTGTGAGGTACAGACTAATGGCCAAGTTAAACTACCAGCTCCTCTTGTCAGTCTACATCCTCACCTTCCTGATCGGCCTTCCCGCCAACATCCTAGCGTTCTTTACCTTCTGTCTAAAGGTTTACCGCAAGCCCACCCCCATTGACATTCTCCTGCTAAACCTGACAATATCTGACCTCATCTTCCTGGCAGTCTTGCCATTCAAGATGAAGGAGGCCACTGACAACTTGAACTGGAGCCTGCCATATTACCTGTGCCCCATTAGCAGTTTCCTTTTCTTCTCCACCATCTACACCAGCACGTTATTTCTGACTGCGATCAGCATAGAGCGCTATCTAGGTGTTGCTTTTCCGATTCGATACGCTCTAGGTCGCCGACCACGCAACGCTGTAATTGCAAGCTGCTTCCTCTGGCTTCTGGGATCTCTTAACCTCAGCATCGTGTACATTGTGCCATACATACCCTCAAGTGATAATTCAAGCAGCAGCAAGCTACAACCCAATCCTCACGTGACAATTTGCTACGATTTATTCACTGAAGAGCAGCTGAGCATTCTACTTCCTGTTCGTCTGGAGCTTTTTCTCGTACTTTTCTGTATACCCCTCCTCATCTGCTGCTTTTGCTACATAAACTTCATACGAATCCTCTCCAATCTGCCTCATCTCGGACGCCGCCGTAGACTCAGGGCCATTGGGTTGGCGTTGGGGACTCTGTTGGTTTTCACCATCTGTTTCAGCCCCTATAACGTCTCGCACGTGGTTGGTTTCGTCCACGGTGATAACGAATGGTGGCGTCACTTTGCTTTGATCTCCAGCACTCTGAACGCCTGTTTGGACCCAATCGTCTTTTACTTTTCTTCGGCTGCCGTTCGCAGCGCCATACACGCATGTGTTAATGGTTTAAAGGAGAAAATGCACATCATAAAATGCAGACGATGCTGTTCTGCTGGCCCTTCCAAAACTGAGGCCTACAAAGAGACAAACCCACCTCTTGACTTGGGGTGAGAATTGAGCTACAGATTATTTTAGTTCATTTAGGCCTACAGAAAGAAGTGTTGTTTGCAAGTACCGTAGAGTTTACTTTCTGAGAGGTCAAATAAAATCAAAAAATGTAAATGTGAAATTGCAAATAGTTATTCACGAGAAATAACGATATATAATTAATGAATAAATTACATCTGTTGATTTCCTGGAAGTGTGTACACTGTCTAGATATACAAAGAAAACTACATACTGTAAAATGTAAAGTAATTATTATCACATTATGTTATTATTCCTCATAAAGTGAGTTTCTCTATGGTAAAAGCTGTAAGCACAGCACATCTGACATTAAAAGAACAGCTGATAACCACAGTTTACAAAGTGTATTTAGCCTTTAGGCTCTTCTTTAATGATCACACAATATTTTGTATGTAGAGGCCATTTGCTGATAACAAATGTCTAATCAATAATACTGATAACACATACTGTTTCATTTTATTTTGTTACTGTTATTGCAGCTTGTTTTTATTATTTTATGTTATCACCCCTCTCATGAAATGCATTTCAGTGACCACTCACAAAAAGACAAAAACACAATAAAGTCAATAAGCATATTTAATATAAAATTATATATTATAAAAACATAAATATTATATAAAATCATAAATAATAAATTAGATAAATCAAATAAAATAGATATGATAAAAATAATTAAGAAACTATATATAAAATTTTTTTTTTTTTGGAGGCTTCTCTTTGGGTGAAACTTCAAGGGTTGCTGCGTGTTCAGCTCCCATACCCCAAAAGCCTCTCTCAAAAAGAGCCCCCAATTTATTCATATTTATATGTTATTCACACATCAGCACGAGTCCATGAGAGTGTCCTCCAAGGTTCTGGTTCTTCAAACTGGCGAGGTAACTTGGAATAGAGTGCCTTTTTTCCCCTCATTGCTCATTATTTTCTTAGCACAAAATACAAGATTTTCTTGTTCTTCTTTACAACTTTTTCAGGAACTTCATTGCTCTGATATTTCCATGAACCTCCTGTTAGCATGGTATGATAGTCACAAAACTCACTCCATGATTTATAATACAGCATCAAAAGAATGTTGTGGAAAAACATGCTAGGATACCTAATAACTTCTGAGAACAAAACGGCACATACTGCAATGGCATCTTGAGGGGTCAGTACATAAGATTCAACATTGTCATGGTTCCCCACCATGTAGTTCCAAATTGTCTGAGAAAATTTTTTAGCATTTTTTTTTTGTTGATAGTTTCAGTGTTGCATAAGAAAGATTTTTGTCGTGAAGATGTACTGTATGTACAACAGTATAAATTACTTGCTTGCAACCGTACTGAGAATCTCCCAACTAAAAAGATGATATCCTGCCTATCAAAATTTTCCTGTTTGCACCTAAATCCGCAGAGATAAGTGCAGAGATGTGTCTCAATATAAAGCATACTTCAGGGTATTCACTGACACAATGTAGCTGGCAAATTGCTAGAAATTCTCCAATATTCATGATTTCTGCAAAGGTTCCCACTCCAAATGAAATAATGGCCTTATTTTGAAGATCTAACTTTGACTGGTGAGTCTGTCTTCATCCAGCACAAATCCATTGCAGCATGGGCTACTGACACATTAACATACAGGAGTATTGTCCTTTTAAGGCCGTACCAAAGGTTGATACACTTACTATGTCACAATATTTTTCCTGCGTGTAGACACATCTTTGGCTCGTTTTTATCGCACTGCGTAACCGCCGCGTCCACTGAAGTCCAATTCAAGTCCACAGAGAAAAGACATTGTGAAAATGAATGGTTTTATTTTATTTATTCTTTTTTTTTTTAAATAATGTACTCTGCCCATTTTGTTGTAGCTTTTTATTGATTTGTAGTTTAAAAGGTGGTTCCATTTGAATTATTGGCCACAAAGACAGAAGTATGCAGCTTGAACAGAGAACCTCCAGAAAGTGTTCACTCTTTTCAAACTGATTTATCCAGTGCTTGAAGTGAAAAGAGAAACCCAATGTGTCCGTGCTCGCGCGAGAGAGACTCAGAGTGTCCATGTCCGTGCGCCAGAGAGTGAACCTACAGGTTCAGTGTTGGTATTTCTGAAGCAGAACAGAAGACAGTACCGAGATGCCAGTATGACAGAAAAATGTCCGTTACTGTAAACAGCATAGCATAGAATTGCCAGTATAGTGATGAGTACCATCCCACTTCAAGCACTGCACATCTAATATGGTTTGATAAGTATTCTTAACCCCCTTGGTGAAAGTTTGAATGTTTGACCGTATTACTCATTTAACTTGGCAATTCTTCCTCAGCAACTGTTGAGGATCTGCTTGCATCGTCATCATTGGTCCTACTGCTGGCAGCACACGATAATGTGCACGTTAAATCAGTGCTCATCAGCTTTGCCGTAATGGCATTAAAAAAGACCAGTGTTTATCACAAGATCCTGAGAAAGTTCCTCCAAGACAAGGGAGCAGAAATTGTGCTTAGAATGCTTTTGTTGTTTTATTTTATTTTATTTTATTTATTTTTTTTATTTCTGTAGCCAGACATCCATGGACATACATCAAAGCTGTCAGTGACCGCGAGGAAGTTCTCCAGTTATTGCAGCCTCAGTTGTCAAGTTCAGAAGGAGTTTTCAATTGACTACAGGAGACTTGGCTTTGCTCCAGGAATTAGAATTTTCTCATCTTCTGGTGGATGGAACGTGATTTTGAGATGTCAGGTGTCGGGTTCAGCTGATTATAGGTTATTATAGATTGTTATGTGATGGTGTTATTGTTATCATCATTGGTCCTACTGCTGGCAGCACACGATAATGTGCAGGTTAAATCAGTGCTCATCAGCTTTGCCGTAATGTCATTAAAAAAGACCAGTGTTTATCACAAGATCCTGAGAAAGTTCCTCCAAGACAAGGGAGCAGAAATTGTGCTTAGAATGCTTTTGTTGTTTTATTTTATTTTATTTATTTTTTTATTTTATTTCTGTAGCCAGACATCCATGGACATACATCAAAGCTGTCAGTGACCGCGAGGAAGTTCTCCAGTTATTGCAGCCTCAGTTGTCAAGTTCAGAAGGAGTTTTCAATTGACTACAGGAGACTTGGCTTTGCTCCAGGAATTTGAATTTTCTCATCTTCTGGTGGATGGAACGTGATTTTGAGATGTCAGGTGTCGGGTTCAGCTGATTATAGGTTATTATAGATTGTTATGTGATGGTGTTATTGTTTCAGTGGTCCTGCACTCCTCGCTCCTCCTTTCATCCTTGATGGCTGCCTTTCTTTTCCTGCCTCCCTGTAATTCCTGCACAGAATGGAGTCAAGATTGCATATTAAATGCCACATGCAAAGAACAGAATAAGCAAAAAGAAACACTTCTACTTTGGCAAAGTATGTTTACAATTTCTTCATTCAAATTCAACAGTTTTGATAGAAATGTTTTAATAGATTTCAGACCATTCAAGTACTGTTATTATTTTTATTGTTTATATTTGATGGTTCTCTGGTGTATGTTTGAAATATTTACACCCAGTTTGTTAAATTGCAAACCACAATGCACATATCAGAATGAAGGATTATTAAGACTCTCAGTGTTCAAAATGGGTTATTTATTGTTTTTATGTAGTATGATTAAAACTGAAACAATAATGCATTATAACATCATTATACAAATAATTTCCACTACACAAAACATGCAACAGATCATTAACATGCTATATATAATATATATACTGTATACTGTATACTGCATATATATATATATATATATATATATATATATACTGTACTGTATAAATATATATATAGAATATAGTTTATTTTGTACATGTCATCAATTACTGTTTACATTACAATAATTAATGATTACATCTTTAACATATCTGTTGCTGCTGTAAGTGTACTGTCATAGAAACAGTCAAAATCATCTGATTGACAATTATAAATGAAGACAAGAAATTATTTTCCATTTGATTATATGTTAATGTCAGTATATACACATTCCCATGTGCCCAATCATATTTTCTCAACTTCCTTTTGGAATAAATATACATATATATTTTTAAATCAGCAATTTTGAGTATTAGTATTTATATATTTATATTCATATATGTTTAATGTGTAAAACCATTAAATTATTTTGTCTCTCAATCTCCAGTCCACCCTGTTACATTGGTGCTACTTGCCCTTTAAAATCTTAAGCATATGCCCTAAACCACATGACTTGTATCATCAAAGCAACTATCACTCATCTGTTTATTTCTTTTTCACATCCTCATTTTTAGAAGACTAATCTAATAGTGTAAGACATAACATATCCACCCTTGTATCAATTTATACTGGACATGAACATTTTTGTTTATTTTTGAAAATCTATTAAAATTCTTCCTAAATATTAATCTTCTACTAATTGAGAGTGCTTATTTTGTCCAAAAAGTATATATATATATATATCCTATATACTTCCTCACGAGATAACAGATACATCGGGCTACTGAGTATGTACTGTAACTGAATATTAAACCATTAAATTCCAGTTAACATCTATTTTACAATGCTATCCTACCTTCAAACACATTTAAAAAAATATCTAATTTTTAAATCTAATTTGAATCATTTTAAATTTAAACTATTTAAATCCAAATAATATTTAGGTAATAATCTTGATTAACATTTTGTGTAAAATTGTTTCATGGGGACATAAAATAAAACAAACTATAGGAATGACCCAATAATAATGCATTTAAAAATAGCTGCTAGTGGACTAATGGTCAGGGCCGTGCACAGGGGGGGGGACCCGGTGGCTCGAACCACTGCCCCTTTGCTCTCATCAGCTCATCAGAGAGTTGCCCCTCTCACCAATCACATCATATTTTATTAAAACCATATTAACAGTAGGCCTATAAAATAGTTAAAAAATAATAGAAATTTTCTAAATGAGTTGTTTATTAGTATATAATATAGATTTATGCTGTAAAATATTAAATTAAATCTCTAATACTTATAGGGGAGAGTGGGGTAAGATTAGCCATGTTTTACTTATGCAGTCCTCAAGATAAGTTAAAATGATGCAGAAGTACAATGAAAGTATCTATCCTATATCTTATCCTAATGAAAGTATTCCTATCATGTTAAATGATCAGTATGTATCTATGACAAAGTGTTCTAAAAATATTGCTTCGTATAAAAAAAAGTGTTCCCATGGCTCAGTTAGCCCCGGGTTAGGGGTAATATTTAACTGTTTGCATTTCTGAAACAATATGTTGAACAGTAAAGTTGTAGCCGTCCTAAAAACAAACTAAACAGAGAGTTTGTTGGCCATTAGGGACTACAGGTGGAAAGATATATCTGATTATAATGCGATGAAAATCATTTTCTGGTTCTTATCAGGGAAGGATTTGGTGCACTTGTACACTGTCCCTATCAAATAAACTACAAAATATGTATATATGATAAACTAATCCAGTAATATCACTAGCACGGTTCTTTGTAGAATGAACTCGCACGAAGATGAAGATGAAAGTAAAAGTCTTTAATATTATCCACACAAGGTAATCCACAACAGAAAGGCTTAAGAAACACATACACATTGACGAGACCGGACAGCGAAACACTGAACTGAATACAACTTATATGGGGAGGATATTTGACAAGACACACCTGAACATAACGACACAATCAAGCGGAGACAGAAACTAGGTCAATGGAACACGAGGGATCAAATGACAACAAACACAATAGTTCATAACTGTGACAATCACATTAAAATTCCAATTTATAATTCAAATATTTAACTTAACTATGATGGGGTAAGCACAGGACCAATTCAAAGAAGCTCATATACAAGTTTGTCCCCCATTGGCTCAGATCAGAAACATCTGTTTTTGGGACGTTGTCATTGCAGTGAATTGTGGGTCGACAGTGACATTTGTTGTAAAGTCTGAGGGAAAACAAGCAAGATGAATGAGATCTGTAGCTTGTTAGACCTGTAAAGATTCATGATTCAAGATTCATGGCCACGATGCCACACCTGTACAAAGGTGTTTCCTGCCCATGCTGCTTTGCATTTCTTTTGGTTTGATATAATCCTGACCTGCCTACCATATACAGAGTTTCGGTGAGAACCAGTGAAACACAATAAGGTTGTCACAATGAATATACATGCATGTCTTTTCATCTGACTGAAATGGTGACGTGAAAGATAAGACATCACTTAAATGTATGAGTTTTTTTTGTTGTTTTTTTTCAGAATGTTTTCTTTCAAAGAAAAATAACTACATATTGTAGCTCTGGATTTGTCTTTTATACAAGTACATACATAAACATCAACAGTCATTAGGTAAAACCAAAGCAACTGTGTTGTATAGCTTATAGATATCAAACCAGTGGTAAGAATATCATGCTAAGGGTTCCTCAATTCAACCAGACATGCATAAATAAAAATATTCTTTCTTAGCTTAATGACCCAATAATAATGCATTTAAAAATAGCTGCCAGTGGACTAATGTTCAAATTAATATTTGCTGGACAATTAACATTTTTAAATGAACAATTAAAAGACATTCTTGTGAGAGATGAAGGAGTCGAAGGAACATTACATTAAATGATTTCAGTGTCATGGAACATAAATCCATTTTTGCAAAATATCGACTGCATACATGTGTAGATAGATCGATAGGATTTACGCATTCTCTTACATGTGGACAGAAAGACTAATTAGGGTATATGCAAGATTAATTATTAGTTTATCTGATAAACCTGTTAATATGTTAACATGTCCCCCCTTGGCTCATAACAGAAGCGTCTGTGTTTTTGGGACGTTGTCATTGCATTGAATTGTGGGTCAACGGTGACCTTCATCAAGTTAGACGCCATATTGAATTGAACATGAATGAAAACAAGTCTGTGAGAGACTTGTTCTTTGTTAAGCAAGGTATGCTAAATAAATTCTTGGTGACCAGAGAGACGGTGGGAGATTAAAGATTTATTTCTTGTATGAAAAACAAGTCAAGATCATGTGAAACCTTTTTTTTTTATCACATTTATTTGGCTTTATATGAAACAGACTCTAGTGTTTTCTGTTGAAGTTTGCTTTATATATATATATATATAAAAGCAAACTTCAACAGAAAACACTTGCCCAGCATGACTAGAAATTACAAAAATAACATACTGACTGATAAGTGATTATTTGTCATTCACACAAAATCTGAAAAAAAAGATTCATTTAAGAGTAGACATACAACATTACAAGACCCCATTTTCAGAATTAGATGGTAGCGTATACTCAAGAGAAGAAAAGAAATCTAGATGAATATCACAGATGATATAGATGCAACCAATCCCTTTCTCTTTACAAATTATTTTTTGTCCATTCTCTCAGACCATTGTAACAGTCCCTCTGCTGCTTAGCATTTGCCCCACATGTGTCTCTAAGCCAGCCTCCAAACTTCTCCTGGTTCTGGTTGAAGACCAGGAAACGTCCCTCGATGTCCCGAGCATGCCTTATACCGTTGCTCTGCAGTCGTCCGCCCAGCACACGACCAATTCCAGGAAGATTCTGTGCAGATTTATCTCCCATTGGCTCCAAACAGAACTGCATGTGTTTTCGGGAAGTCATTGCAACTAATTGTAGGTCGACAGCAGTATTTGTTGTAAAGTAACAAAACTGAAGAAGAAGAAGAAGAAGAACATAAATGAGATCTGTATCCTTTTTAGACCTGTGAAAAACTCATTCATGATTACTAGACATAGGGGCTAAATGACCATTCAGTATGTTCCTCGGTCTTGAAGTCACCGTTCGGCAAGTTTTCAGGGGGATAGGCTACTAAACATAAAATAGCTGAGTTTCTTTCTTTTTTTTATTAAACAGTGCACTACAAACAAACAAAAAAATTATTATAATTTTTTTTTTACAGTGAGGTTTAGTGAACAAATTGTGGGTCTATCTTTAAATAAGTTCAGTTATCTACTTACAGTTTTCTTACTGATAAAAATCTATAGGCCTATCAGTTAATGTTGTCTAGGGAGCCTTATTCTCTAGTGAACTAGATGCGGACACGAATGACTAGCCTGATGTAAATGTAATGCTAGGTGACATATTTACAAGCTGTTGTATTGAAGTAGCCTATTTCTGCAGATGAAACACTGTTTGAACGATTACATTAGACATTATATGTTCATTCATGTTTATTTATAAAGCAATAGGGATGCTCGTGTTAACCCGATCTCATGAAAGTGCGATTCAGTGGCACGATTTTCTGTTTCTATTTGCCGTACTATTTATACACAGAAATTGACTTTGGCGTGCATATGATACGCAATGGTTGGGTATAGGGGTGTGGGGTATGTGCGTATTATATGTACGCCAAAATGCGTATCATATGCACGCAAAAACTGCGTATTATATGTACGTCGAAGTCAGTTGCATTTAGCATGCGAAACACAAATAAAATTTGTGCTATTGATACACATTTTCATGAGACCGGGCTCAAAATGGCGTTATTGTTTGAATTGCCTGAAAAAAAATTGACCACATTTGAACGATGAGACATTATTTCTTATCGAAAGTAACAAAACACAGAGCTTCTTGGGATAAAGGACGGGAGGCAAGCTATAAAGTCTAGTTTCATTTCTCGCATCACCTGAAACTACATAGACAAGATCGATCTCGGGAACTAAGAATCGATATTGATTTGTTAAAATGAAAATAGAAAATTTAAGTTTCTAATTAAGTTCCGCACATGCAGTTAAAACAACACTGTATATTTGCAGGGTACACATGCTTACAGAACCGAAAGGCTTAACGAATTTTTTTCGGTATGAATAGGACTAGGCATAGCCTACATGTACCGTTACACCCCTAAATATTAAATACGAAATATAATATGCAGTAAATGTAAAAAATTATGATATAAAATGAAAAATAAATACAGATTAAATGGAAGTGTCATGTACATTATTTTTAAAAGAGCCTATATGCTCCAAACAGATACAGTATTATCATCGCACACGTTTTTATTAGATTAAGAATCCAACTTTACCGTATTCACACAATCTTAACTCATACTGTGATATAACTATTTACAATGCATTTTACATAGCTTCATCATGAAATCAGTGCTTTATCTTAAAAAATCTGCTACACAAACAAAGGATTATTCTTACCCAGTCTTTCCCCTTTGTTTTCTGCCTGTGTTGCTTTTAATGTCATTTTGGGTTTATATAGTCATATAACCCCTACCTGAACAGACCATATATGGAGTTTGTCTAGAAGATCTCTATTGTCCAGAAGTGAAACTTAGTGTAGAAATGTTGGAATCAAACCCTACTTTAAAAACAACACATCACATTTATGTTTCTCTTTCTTGAGAAATGAAACTGAAATCACTTTCGGAGCAGAAAAACAGGAATGCGCCCTGTTTAGAAACCATGGAAGCCCAGAGAGTGCATGGAGTTTTATTTTTTCTACTTTCAACTGTTCAATCATGATCTCTAAGTGCAGTTAGATCATTACTTCATATAATGTTAGGCAGATGCTTATTACATATTTGGATAAATAGAGCAACTGTAAGAGATGTGCCTATGTGATCAGATGTCCTCTGGGAGATCTACAGTAGCAGTGAATCACAGTAAGGCTGTCATGCACATAAAAAAACTACATATTGTAACTCTGGGTTTCTCTTTTATATAGGTACATACATAAACATCAACAGTCAGGTATAAACAAAGCAACTGTGTTGTATAGCTTATAAACCAGTGGCAAGAATGTCATGCTAAGGGTTCCTCAATTCCGAGTATGGGACACATCACGTCACTTTCACTGTCACATTCACTTTCATATAAAATCTCATTGCATGCTTTGGGTCAGCCTGCAAGTCTCCCTCAGACAAAGAATTTGATGCCATGCATTGCAGGTGCCCTCTTATACTCATTATAGATGGTCCTCGGCCAGAATTGTCATGTTTGCACACATGCTTCAGACACTGGTCACGCCTAATGGTGTTTACCATAGCGTCAATCCAGGATGCAGCTTCTTATTCCCCTTCTCAGGTAACCAGGGTTACAGTTACACATTCCTGTGACCTTAAAAAAGCTGTATCCTCTTGTTCTGAACAAGAACAAAAGCCATTTCTACATTGCAGGATGGGGATTTAAAGGCACTAATTAAATTCTCAGTGACCAGAGAGACAGTGAGAGACTAAAGATTTATTTGTTTTTTTTCTTAGATATTCAAGAGAAGAAAATAAATCTAGATGAATCTAGATGAAACAGAAAACAGAACATTTGCCCAGCATGATAATAATTTACAGAATTAACATTTTTCAAGTAAACATTGTTTGTAAAGTTTCCCATCTGGGGATTGATAAGCGATTATTTGTAGTTGTTATTCACCCAAAATCTGAAATAAGATTAATTTAAGTAAGTGCAGACATACACATTTATAAGACCCCATTTTCAGAATTAGATACTCAAGAGAAGAAAAGAAATCTAGATGAATATCACAGATGATAGAGACGCAACCAATCCCTTTCTCTTTACAAATTGTTTCTTGTCCATTCTCTCAGACAATTGTAACAGTCCCTCTGCTGCTTAGCATTTGCCCCACATGTGTCTCTAAGCCAGTTCCCAAACCTCTCCTGGTTCTGGTTGAAGACCAGGAAATGGCCCTCGATGTCCCGTGCATGCCTTATACCACTGTCCTGCAGTCGCCCGCCCAGCACACGACCAATTCCAGGAAGATTCTGTGCAGATTTATCTCCCATTGGCTCCAAACAGAACTGCATGTGTTTTCGGGAAGTCATTGCAGCTAATTGTAGGTCGACAGCGGTATTTGTTGTGAAGTCACAAAACTGTCTTTAAAAAAACAAAACAAAAAAACAAATATAATCCGTATCTTGCGCCTGTGAAAAACTAATTCACTTGTACTGACACTAGGGGGAAGAAAGTAACAAAACATAGCTTCTTGCTATAATGGACGGGAGGCACGCTTCATTTCACGCATTACCTGAAATAACATAGAAAGATCGATCTCTGGATTTAAGAATCAATATCGATTTGTTAAAATTAATTTAGAAAATTGCACATGTAATTAAAACAACACTTACTAAATGGTACACGTACCGAACCGAAAGACCGTAACGAGAATTTTCGGTAAGAATAGGCCTACGTGTACCGTTACACCCATAACCATTAAATACGAAATATAATATGTAGTAGGCTACATATGAAAATTGATGATCTAAAAATGAAAGATAAATACAGATGAAGTGGAACACTTTTTGATAATGTCATTTAGCCTATGCTCCGAAAATATACATCAGTATCATCCCACACACATTAAGAATCCCACTTTACCGTATTCACTCTATAAATTTACAGTGAAAGAATTAGATACTCAAGAGAAGAAAAGAAATCTAGATGAATATCACAGATGATAGAGACGCAACCAATCCCTTTCTCTTTACAAATTGTTTCTTGTCCATTCTCTCAGACAATTGTAACAGTCCCTCTGCTGCTTAGCATTTGCCCCACATGTGTCTCTAAGCCAGTTCCCAAACCTCTCCTGGTTCTGGTTGAAGACCAGGAAATGGCCCTCGATGTCCCGTGCATGCCTTATACCACTGTCCTGCAGTCGCCCGCCCAGCACACGACCAATTCCAGGAAGATTCTGTGCAGATTTATCTCCCATTGGCTCCAAACAGAACTGCATGTGTTTTCGGGAAGTCATTGCAGCGAATTGTAGGTCGACAGCGGTATTTGTTGTGAAGTCACAAAACTGTCTTTAAAAAAACAAAACAAAAAAACAAATATAATCCGTATCTTGCACCTGTGAAAAACTAATTCACTTGTACTGACACTAGGGGGAAGAAAGTAACAAAACATAGCTTCTTGCTATAATGGACGGGAGGCACGCTTCATTTCACGCATTACCTGAAATAACATAGAAAGATCGATCTCTGGATTTAAGAATCAATATCGATTTGTTAAAATTAATTTAGAAAATTGCACATGTAATTAAAACAACACTTACTAAATGGTACACGTACCGAACCGAAAGACCGTAACGAGAATTTTCGGTAAGAATAGGCCTACGTGTACCGTTACACCCATAAACATTAAATACGAAATATAATATGTAGTAGGCTACATATGAAAATTGATGATCTAAAAATGAAAGATAAATACAGATGAAGTGGAACACTTTTTGATAATGTCATTTAGCCTATGCTCCGAAAATATACATCAGTATCATCCCACACACATTAAGAATCCCACTTTACCGTATTCACTCTATAAATTTACAGTGAACACATACTATGATATATTTACTGATATATAAAATCTGTTACTTAAACACAAGATTATTCTTACCCAGTCTTTTCCCTGTTATACAAATACCACGCCACACTTTCACAAAGATGTTTTCTCAAAGTGTTGCTTTTTATTTCATCTTGGGCTTATATAGTCATAACCTATACCTTAACAGACCATATATGGGGTTTGTCTAGAAGATCTCTATTGTCTGAAACCTATTGGAATCAAACCCCGCCAAGGCTGCTTTGCTGAGCAAAGAATTGCTGGGCCATTCTCAAAATATCCTGACAAACCTGTCCTTTGAGTTATATAAAAAGCTTTCAAATAGACAAGGAACTTCATGTAAAGGCATAAGACATAAGTTTATAAAATAATATGAAAATAATATGAAATAATCTGAACCTACATTGCTTAGCTTTCTCTTTTTTTCTAACTATTTGAATGTTAAGTTCTTGAACATTCCTTTCTCTCTTCATCTGGTACACCACTTCTATTTCATGTCGTTACATTTTGTTTACCTTTTGTTTCCCGCTGTATCGAAAAGTTAATATTTTACATTTATTTATTTATTTTTATGGTTCAGTTAAACTTGTCACGTGTTGTTTAACGTTTGTGCAAATGTGTAAGATTTTCATTTAAAAATAAACAAAACATTTGCTGATTTTAAATCTGACTTGAAGTAATTATCTTGAATTTAAAAAATAACTGAATGAAAAACTTCAATGTTTTGTATGTCAGATTTGGTTTTGTTTTGAGAATGACCCTGTTATAAGCCACAATATTTACAGTAACTTGTGACACAACACATTTATGTTTCTCTTTCTTGAGAAATGAAACTTAACTCACTTTCGGAGCAGAGAAACAGGAATGTGCCCTGTTTAGAAACTATGGAAGCCCAGAGAGTGCATGCAGTTTTATTTTTTCTACTTTTCTACTGTTCAATCATGATCTCTAATCGCAGTTAGATTATTAAGTACAATGAAAGAATCTATCCTATATCTTATCCTAATGAAAGTATTCCTATCATTTTAAATGATCAGTATATATCTATGACAAAGGGTTCTAAAAATATTGCTTCGTATAAAAAAAGTGTTCCCATGGCTCAGTTAGCCCCGGGTTAGGGGTAATATTTAACTGTTTGCATTTCTGAAACAATATGTTGAACAGTAAAGTTGTAGCCGTCCTAAAAACAAACTAAACAGAGAGTTTGTTGGCCATTAGGGACTACAGGTGGAAAGATATATCTGATTATAATGCGATGAAAATCATTTTCTGGTTCTTATCAGGGAAGGATTTGGTGCACTTGTACACTGTCCCTATCAAATAAACTACAAAATATGTATATATGATAAACTAATCCAGTAATATCACTAGCACGGTTCTTTGTAGAATGAACTCGCACGAAGATGAAGATGAAAGTAAAAGTCTTTAATATTATCCACACAAGGTAATCCACAACAGAAAGGCTTAAGAAACACATACACATTGACGAGACCGGACAGCGAAACACTGAACTGAATACAACTTATATGGGGAGGATATTTGACAAGACACACCTGAACATAACGACACAATCAAGCGGAGACAGAAACTAGGTCAATGGAACACGAGGGATCAAATGACAACAAACACAATAGTTCATAACTGTGACAATCACATTAAAATTCCAATTTATAATTCAAATATTTAACTTAACTATGATGGGGTAAGCACAGGACCAATTCAAAGAAGCTCATATACAAGTTTGTCCCCCATTGGCTCAGATCAGAAACATCTGTTTTTGGGACGTTGTCATTGCAGTGAATTGTGGGTCGACAGTGACATTTGTTGTAAAGTCTGAGGGAAAACAAGCAAGATGAATGAGATCTGTAGCTTGTTAGACCTGTAAAGATTCATGATTCAAGATTCATGGCCACGATGCCACACCTGTACAAAGGTGTTTCCTGCCCATGCTGCTTTGCATTTCTTTTGGTTTGATATAATCCTGACCTGCCTACCATATACAGAGTTTCGGTGAGAACCAGTGAAACACAATAAGGTTGTCACAATGAATATACATGCATGTCTTTTCATCTGACTGAAATGGTGACGTGAAAGATAAGACATCACTTAAATGTATGAGTTTTTTTTGTTGTTTTTTTTCAGAATGTTTTCTTTCAAAGAAAAATAACTACATATTGTAGCTCTGGATTTGTCTGTTATACAAGTACATACATAAACATCAACAGTCATTAGGTATAACCAAAGCAACTGTGTACTTCATGTAAAGGCATAAAACATAAGTTTATAAAATAATATGAAATAATCTGAACCTACATTGTTTAGCTTTCTCTTTTTTTCTAACTATTTGAATGTTAAGTTCCTGAAAATTAATTTCTCTCTTCATCTGGTACACCACTTCTATTGCATTTAGTTACATTTTGTTTCCTTTTTGTTCCCGCTGTGTTGCAAAAGTTAATATTTTACATTTATTTATTTATTTTTATGGTTCAGTTAAACTTGTCACGTGTTATTGTTTAACGTTTGTGCAAATGTGTAAGATTTTCATTTTTAAATAAACAAAACATTTGCTGATTTTAAATCTGACTTGAAATAATTATCTTGAATTAAAAAAATAAACTTCAATGTTTTGTATGTCAGATTTTGTTTTGTTTTGAGAATGACCCTGTTATAAGCCACAATATTTACAGTAACCTGTGACACAACACATTTATGTTTCTCTTTCTTGAGAAATGATTATTGCATTTAGTTACATTTTGTTTCCTTTTTGTTCCCGCTGTGTTGCAAAAGTTAATATTTTACATTTATTTATTTTTTTTTATGGTTCAGTTAAACTTGTCACGTGTTATTGTTTAACGTTTGTGCAAATGTGTAAGATTTTCATTTAAAAATAAACAAAACATTTGCTGATTTTAAATTTGACTTGAAATAATTATCTTGAATTAAAAAAATAAACTTCAATGTTTTGTATGTCAGATTTGGTTTTGTTTTGAGAATGACCCTGTTATAAGCCACAATATTTACAGTAACTTGTGACACAACACATTTATGTTTCTCTTTCTTGAGAAATGAAACTTAACTCACTTTCGGAGCAGAGAAACAGGAATGTGCCCTGTTTAGAAACTATGGCAGCCCAGAGAGTGCATGCAGTTTTATTTATTTTTTCTACTGTTCAATCATGATCTCTAATCGCAGTTAGATTATTACTTCATAGAATGTTAGACAGACGCTAATGAATTTTTTAATGATAAACAGAGCAACTGTAAGAGACCTTCCTATGTGATCAGATGTCCTCTGGAAGATCTAGCAGTGAGAACCAGTGAAATAGTAAGACTGTCACAAGGCAATGTCTTTTCATGTGATTGTACTGGAGTGGTAAAAGATAAGAAAATGTTTAACTGCATAGGAGTTCATTTAAATTTATTTCAGCACTTTTGTTTCTTTCAAAGAAAAATAACTACATATTGTAACACTGGGTTTCTCTTTTATACAAGTACATACATAAACATCAACAGTCATTAGGTATAACAAAAGCAACTGTGTTGTATAGCTTATAGATATCAAACCAGTGGTAAGAATGTCATGCTAAGGGTTCCTCAATTCAACCAGACATACATGAATAAAAATATTCTTTCTAATCTTAAAGCAGCAGTGCATTAGACTATAGTTCTGGATTCAACAGTCATTCAAGTACAGCATTAATACTGTGAAGAGGACAGAGAGAGTGTTTAGAGGTTATCTGTGCCCTCTCTGTATTGCTATGTGGAATATTTTAAACCTATTTTGATGTTTCACTGGTTCAACACTTGGTTTGCTATGATCACAGGTTGTTTGAGGTTTAACTTGAGGTGGTTTACAATCTGATGAAAACACAGGCCTGAATAGACCTTCATCAGGTTAGGCGCCATATTGAATTGAACATGAATGAAAACAAGGCTCTGAGAGATAGACTTGGTCTTTGTAACGGCACTGTATAAAGGTCCTAGATCACATAATTTTGACAACTTTCAAACCTGATTTATGGAGTTTTTGTCTACTGAATTTTTGTTTCAACAAGACGTTGTGTCAGCTGAACAATCAATATGTTAAAGAACAGCACAATCCATTGAACACACTGTACTTCTATCCTCACAGCCTCATTTTCATTCCCAGACTTGGGTCTACTGGCTTTAAAACCTAGGAGATAAACTGGTAAACACTAACCCCCCGGTTTCACAGACAAGGCTTAAGCCTAGTCCAAGACTAAAGTGGAAGTCTGAGCTGTTTTAACTGAAAGAAACATGCACTGACTGATCTTAAAATATATCAGTGCCTTTGTTTCGTCTCAAGATGCACACCAGTAATGTTTTTTCTAAGGCATGTCAATAAAAATTACTTAAATCTTCTAATTGAACAATGGCCTAATCCTGGTTTAGTCTAAGCCCTGTCTGTGAAACCGGGCCTAAAAGAATTGGTTTCCTTATGCATAGCTCATTAACAATAACTCTCATTGCCATCAGGTATTAATGCTCATGCTCTTACAATTGAACGGAGTTTGATTTTTAAAGCTCATCTCCCATTTTATTGTTCGAAATGTTGTTGTTGATCAATGTTTAAATCAACGACCTAAATTAGGACCGTTACAAAATAAGATGGAAGATAAGCTACAACAAAATAAGCCAGAACACTACTAGCAGTAGCAATTCTATCGGTTTCTATTGTGCAGCTTCCATTTTATTTGACATAGATAAATGAGCCTGGGAATTAGGGCTTATAAAGTACATTTCTTTGAATTAATTTATGACATAAGAACAACTGGTTGAAATACATGATATATACAGTACATGTTTGAATCTAGTATGTTAAAGCCATAGGGCAAAATGTGCAGGGTTACAAGGTTAGTGGGGTTTTCCAGAGCCTCGGCTATTTTCCTGCACCTCAAAACCCTGAGCTACTCGTTCATCCTTCACTAAAATCACAGTGTATTAAATATAATGGACTCTGAAAACTGAAATTTATAGGTAATGCAGTTTTAAATATCACAAGTCTCCATTTTAAATGAAAACATACTCCATGCACTTTAATTTACATTCTAAGCAAATTTATACTGTAAATTAATCTTGATGTCAAGTCTTTGATCAGCCTGATGAATGTATTTCACAAACTCTGATACATGGAAGGACTGCAGGACAGAAAAACGAAATCAAATTCAAAACATCAGCCAAATGTTTTGTATACCTGCAGCTGCTGCGCAATTTCTTGAAAGCTAATAAATACAATACCGAAGAACCCTCGAAAAAAGACCTTCATGTTATGAGACAGAAGTAACATTTGCACGATGTAGCAAAAATTAAATCCACAAAATGTTTCAAACAGAACAAAAGATAAGCATTAGGCATGAGCAGGCAAATAACTGGTTCACAAATCCAAGATTGAAGCTAAAGACATAAACCTGTGGCAAGCGGGATACTTCTGGCAGAAGAGGGTTATTCCATATCAACTGAGTCCAAGTTGTTGAGTTCTCACGGGGGTGAAGGACAAAACAAAATGTGCTTACAGCAGATGTTATTTTCAAACCGGTCAGAGGGTCTCTTGTCAGAAGGATGTGTGTCTGTGCATCAGATAAGCATTCATACCCTACTTGAGTTGCAAAACATCTTAAGTCTGTGATGAGGCGCGAGCAAGTGAGTCATTGAGGGTTTATTTCTCCACTTGAGACTGTCACGTCACTTTCACTTTTTTATTTGTGACAATGTTTTTTTGTTGTTTTTTTGTCACTGTGATGTAGTTTCACTTATTTCCAGGCCGTGTTGTTGTAGTTGAGCTCCGAGCAGTGCATTGTCATTCTTCAGGTCTTCGATCTGTAGGGCAATGGACATCCAACATATTACCATTTGCCCAATCGGACTTGGTAAGCAAAACACCACAGATCTCATAAATTTACTATTGAGGATTTTATTCATTTTACTTAAGGATACATTAAGGCATTATTTTTTTTAAAGAATATCACACAATATCACAATTTGTCATCCATTTTTAAACTGAAACTGTAAACCTCTTGTTTACCGTTTCTGAAAAACTGAAAGGAACTTTTGACAAGGCATTTGATTACATTTTAAAAGATTAGTTTAATTATTAAAGATGAATGAATGTACTACTGTACAAATAAATAAAACAGAACCCAGAAAAACAAACAGAATTTCTTGAAAAAATAAAACGCTATTCATAAGACCCTATTGTTACATTTTTAAGTTTTAAATTATTATAATTTAACATTTTTATAAACGCAACTGATTAGACGTCCTTTTTGATTATCAAAATGTAATTAAACCAATTAAAAATGGAATCCAGAAAAATTCTAATAGAAAACAGAATTTGAAAAAAAAAGAATTTTTTTGAAATTGGAGTTCATGCAGCTCCAGTGTTGCTGCCATTAAAGCAAAAGGGGCGACAAACTACCTAAAGTAAATTTTTCTATTCAACCAGCACTTGTATTGTTATTTATATCTGCAATTAAATTTTTTTTTAATTTGAAGCATAAAGATGAATGAATGTACTACTGTACAAATAAATAAATAAAACAGAACCCAGAAAAACTGAAACAGAATTTCTTGAAAAAATAAAACGCTATTCATAAGACCCTATTGTTACATTTTTAAGTTTTAAATTATTATAATTTAACATTTTTATAAACGCAACTGATTAGACGTCCTTTTTGATTATCAAAATGTAATTAAACCAATTAAAAATGGAATCCAGAAAAATTCTAATAGAAAACAGAATTTGAAAAAAAAGAATTTTTTTGAAATTGGAGTTCATGCAGCTCCAGTGTTGCTGCCATTAAAGCAAAAGGGGCGACAAACTACCTAAAGTAAATTTTTCTATTCAACCAGCACTTGTATTGTTATTTATATCTGCAATTAAAATTTTTTTAATTTGAAGCAAAAAGGAGCATCTTAACTAGTAATCTGACTTTGAGACCCCACTGTACATTTTACATAAACAACTCCCACCAACAAAAATACCTGTTGTCTTAGTAGCTCATTGTCCACTTGTATTCGCTCCACCTCCTTGTAGCTCTCCTGCAGCCTCTGGTTAGTCTGTCGGAGTTCTCTAATGTAGTCGCAAGCTTTAGACAGGATGCCTCCTTTACTCTAATGACGACAACAAGCAGTCCATTAACATTAGCAGGTGTAAAGAGGTACAATAGGTCCAAAGAAGAAATGATCTGGTGCTATTACTTACTGCTCCCGTTTTGGTACTCTCCATATTGCAGTCTGGGATGATTTTAGACAGTGTGACAATCCAGTTGTTGATTTTGTCTCTTCTTCTCCTTTCCACTGCAGAAACACCAATAAAACCATTTAGCAATAGTCCAAACTGATCTACTTTTACTCTATACACTGAATTACTTCCAATAAGTCAATATGAAATCCAAATTGATCCCATTTACTCTCCCTGATGTACGTTCCTGATTTTAACTGTAAACAACTTATCGGTATATGCTATTTGAAAGAAAATAAATATTTGTATTTAGAATGTTTTATTAAAGCGTTACATTTCTTTTGTAACTGCACATTACAATGCAATCCATTCCTGATGGATACAATTCCAGTTCTATGTTTTCCCCTAGATTTGTAGTTTCATGTTGACTAAAAAGTAATCCAAAGGAAAAAATACTGTAATAAACGAAATATTCAGAAAATGTATGTTTATTTTTTACATCAGCTAAATTTGGGACATTGATCATGTAACTGCTTTGTACAGATGTTCTTGCTTCCACTGAAACTGTACATATTCTGAGCTCTAAGACATGCATTAGTTCACCTTCATTGTGCTGTGCTCTTCTTCTCTCGTCACGAGGTGCCCGGGGGCCATCAATTTTCCTGCGCAAGTAGAGAGAGAAGAGAAAAATAGGAGACTTATGTGAGCTTGCTCTACTGCACTATTAAAACTACCAAAACCACCAAATGAATCTGCAGGACACAACACAGCTAAAGCCTACTTGAAAACAAACATTTCTCCAGCTCGTTTACTGATATAACAACAGTTCAGTACTGAATCTACCCAAAGATGTGCTTAAATCTGGATAAACAAGTAATAAGCCTGAAACAAACATGTAACCCTTTGATTTTTCTTCATTTCGGTTTTTAGAGGCTAGAATTTATTCAACTGATGTCTTCTGAATATGAAGAAAACTCAAACACATCTGTAATATTTATACAGTATAGTTCACCCAAAATTTTTTAATTTTTTCTAAAAAAAAGAAATGTAGCATATTTGAAGAAATTTAGCATTACATCACTTGTTCACCAATGAATCCTCTGTAGTGAATGGGTGCCATCAGAATCAGAATTTAAACAGCTGATTAAAAAAAATAAAATAATAAAAAATAAAAAAATAAAAAATCACAATAATCCACAAGTAATTCACAACTCCGGTCCATCAATTAACATACTGTGAAGTGAAAAGCTGCATGTTCGTAAGAAACAAATCCATCAATACTAGTCCACATTCCATGATAACGCTTCCTCCAGTGGAAAGTCTTCACAAGACGTTAATTGATGGACTGAAGTTGTGTGGATTACTGTGATGTTTTTATCAGCTGTTTGAACTCTCATTCTGACGGCACCCATTCATTGCAGAGGATCCATTGTTGAGCAAGAGAATTAATGCTGAATTTCTCCAAATCTGTTTTGATGAAGAAACCAACTACATTTTGGATGGCATGAGGGCGAGTACATTT
This sequence comes from Sinocyclocheilus grahami, assembly GCF_001515645.1. NCBI lineage: Eukaryota > Metazoa > Chordata > Actinopteri > Cypriniformes > Cyprinidae > Sinocyclocheilus > Sinocyclocheilus grahami. The sequence goes on along the minus strand of NW_015505447.1, from coordinate 1,552,439 downwards.
TCAGCAAAATTTCATTTTTGGGCGAACTATTCCTTTAAAAGCCAGCTGCTCAACAGCGGCAGCATCTAGAGAAGGACAGGCTGGCAGCTGAGAGGGGGTGGGGATGTAAAAGGTCTTCCTCACCAGTCTGATCTGCTGTGTTGAAGAATCTCACGTTCACCAAGGTCTCTGGGGATAGCAGGCAAGTGGGACACATTTTTTTTGGGTTGTTTTTCTGACTGCACTTAAACTGATTGGAAAATACTTTGCATATTTATATGTGAAATCATTGCATTTTTTAATTAATTCCACACTCAATTTGAGGCGTTTTGCAGGAAAATTCGTCAGGATTTGATCTGAAATTCCATTCTCGTTGTTCTGCAAACTGAAATTCATTAGGGGGAACGTGAAGGGATCAAATCATTATGTACATAGCACTAGGTTGAAAGGTTGGACTGGGCCGTGCAGACAGGGAAAAATGAGGGATGTTGATCCATGATCATACTTACGTAGAGTAAGTGTGTGTACGAGGGGCAATGGTCCGTGGTGTTCCAGTCTGTAAAACATCTGGTGGACTCATCATCACGTAAAACTGGCCTAGGGTAAACAAAAATGAAAATGTTAAAATAAATGTTTGAAAAACACCATTTGAAAAAATGTGCACCTGCAGCATCTGTGATTAACGCTGTACGTTTTTGGCACACTGACATACTAGAACCAACATTACTTACTACCACTGAGTGTGACCAATTACGCTTAAGCTGACAACATGGGTGGTCATTAGGCTTGCCGCGATAGACAGTGCTGATGGTGATAGTGCTGATATGGTTAAGCCGCAACACCGGTTACGTCACTTGTCCACCGCGTCACCGACCCCCACCGTCGTTTTGATTTTTTTATAGTAATAAAAATAATTTAGTTCAGTAAAAGAACAGACACTACAAATAAAAACTGAACGCGGCTGCTCAATGCAGCGTGCCGAACGACAGTCGCATCACACAGATCAGATTTAATTTCTCCAGTGAGGAGAGTGAGTCGAGCTGACTAACAAGAAGAGTGGAGTGAGACAGACAAGACGATCGCGGATGATTTAGTTTCGAAACGAGATGCAAAAGCGCCTGTTTGGCAATATTTTGGATTTTGAAAAGCCAGTTTACTTTTGCCGTTTATCTAAGGTGATTTTGGAAGTTTTTTTTTAAACATTCGTTTCTTATTTAATTGGTTCCACATTGTTTGCTGATTTTTACTTTATTTAAACTTTGTTTCATTTATTTATTTGACATTCGTTTTGCTAATAAACGTTCTACGTTTCTTATTTATTTGGTTATATATTATACATGTTTACTTATTTCCAGTTTTGTATACCTATTAAACTTTATGCAAGTAAGTTATTTGTTATTTTATATTAGGCATAGCCTGCCCTATAGCATGGTGTATTTTTATTTGTCTTGTTAATAAAAGTTCTGCGTTTTATATATAGGCTAAAGTGAGTTTGACGTTGTATTTTGTTGTTGCATTCAAGCAATTGACGCCGACCTGCCGCTAATTCGAAAGTGAAAGTAAAATGCACACGGCGCTTTTAAGCTATTTAAAAGCAAAGAAAAGAGGGAAAATTCAAACGAACAATTGTTTTACTCCGAATTGCCGCTATTTGAAAGTGAAGCACACCACTTTTACAAGCTATTTAAAAGAGAAGGAAAGCGAGGAAAAGAGGGAACACCCCGTCCCCGCGGTGATACCGGTATTACCGGTGTTGTCACATGTCGATTAACCGGTGGGAAAATTTCCTCACCGTCACAACCCTAGTGGTCATGCGTGTTAAACTGATTTGGTTTATTTTTCATAAGGTCAAAAAACGGCTTAAACAAACCAAATGACACAGATTCATAGAATTTTGCACATTACCCCAATTTCTCCCGGCATGTAAACACTTTAACCTGCATTCTGTTTGTTTATAGCATGTGTAATCTGTGACCGGAAAGCATCCTTACAGCAGATTTAAGTGTGTCCAGCCACAGTGAGTGTTTTGCGGTGGTGAGGAGGAAACATATTGCAAATTCTTAATCATTTCTGACCCAAGAAATTATAAAACATTTTTTTAAATGTTCTCATTTCGTGCAGCCATAGGACAAGTGGTACAGTCATAAAAACTGTGCATGTTTCCCACTGACATTTGAGTACTCTGTTGGTTTTAATGCTTAATTTACCATCACAACTTGTATACAATTCTTCTAAATGCTGCTTACTTGCATTGCCAGGTTATTGATTTACATGTAAACCGGTAAAATAGGTTATTTGCTCAATGTCAATGGCAAACACTGTTTTTGGACTTTGGCATGTGAAACTGACCTCCAGCCTGTGTGAGGGTCGGATCAGATGTGGCCTGCACTGAGACAGCTGTACCGTCACTGACAGTTGCTGCTGGGAAGTAGGCAAAGCGTGTCTCTCCCCCCACCGTTTCCCCCACTGGACTGCCTCCATTACTGAAAGGGTTCTGGATGACAGCCTGTAGAAAGATAGATACAGAAATATGAGAGACGTGCAGGCAAATTTGACACTGCATTCATTTATTGCTTTACTCCATGCTTTCATCCAGTCTGTTCCATACACACCTGTGCTACTGCTTGCTGTGCACTCGCAAAGGCAGCTGTGGACACTACACTGACTGCCGATCCTCCATCTCCTGCTGCTTCCAAATGGTCCTCTGTTACCTGGACCACACGATATGTCACCTGTATCAGGTCAGAACACAAAGGTGCATTTTGTAAGAATGTTTTGTATCTTTAAGTTACATAATGTAAATATGTGGAATTAAATAACAAAAATGCATTAAAGCAAACTTGAATTCCCATTTGAAACCTAGTTTCATAGTTTGACATTTCTTAATGAAACAGGATATTCAACAGTAAAGAAAAAAGCAGGATTGGACTTGATTTTATCTATCAAGAATCTTATTATAATGAACAGTTGATGTTACATACTAGAATATAAGTTAGCTAAAATAATGCCTATAGGTGAGAGCGGGGTGATTTGAGCCTGTGGGGAAGTTGAGCCACCCCTTGTTTCGAGACAACCATAAACAAGATGGTGATATGACCACACATATTTGAGGAGTTAACCATTTTACTAACCCTGTGATGGAGAGAGACCCATGGAATAATTTGTAACTACATTTAGGTTATAAAAAAAAAAAGTTTTGCTGTTCAAAAAGTGATTTTTTATTTTCAAGGACTCTTTTTGCTTTGTGTCTGAACAATCACAGACAAATTTGAAAAATATCATGCATGTGTTTGAGCTTTAGAAAGTTATAATATGAGGCTATAGTAATGTAGCATGATGTTATCTCTAAACTGCTGGATGATATAAGTTTGTTAAGATGGTAGGAGTGGGGTAATTTGAGCCAGTGGCTCACCCCTTCTTTTGATTATAAAAAGTATAATTTTACTGTAATTCTAGATTATATTTAATTAATTTTAGACCAAACATTTTTTATTTTGTTCTTTGAACTTGATTTTGTTCTGAAAATTTTAAATAGGTCGTTTATGAAAATTAGCCATTGAAGTTTTATGAAACTGTACTTCCCCGCAACATTTATAAGTGGGATGTTGAGTACTATTAGCCCAGTTCTGTAAGGTCAACTTTATTTTGTTCTGAAATGTTTACATTTTAAAAATGCCTTCAAAGTTGTGAGCTGTATCTTTAAATAAATCTTTTCAGAAGTCCATCCATCCATTCTATAATCCAAACCTTTTTGTCTCTATTAGGGTTGCCTAATAATGGAGCCTAACTCAGCGTCTTGAGCCACAGGCAAGGAAATTCCCGGCATGAATGGCCAGTCCATCACAAGCCTCACACCCAGATTTTAAGAAGTCATTTTACTGAATGTCTTCTTTTGATATAGCATGAAGTGAAAATGTTCATAAAAGCATTCTCATAAGATCCGTTACTGAGACACAGTACTCCAGGTCATGTTTTATTACAGAGTCACCCCAGTTTGAACCCTGGAAAGGTCAAAGGTCGCACTGACCTGTCCACCAGCGTTCTCTGTCCGGAACTGGTACTGAACATTGTGGTCTGCAAAGGCTGCTGCTTGCTGGACACTAGCTATGGTAACCGCTGCCTGCTCCTCCGCTCCCACCCCCTCTCCTGAGAAACGCACCACAAACAAACAGTGGTATATGGATATATGCATCACTCAGTGCATCCGCACATGCTTGTTTTTACTTACCCTCCTGCAGCTGAACAACCTCCTCGGTTTCCGGTTTCTCGTGACTGCAAAGAGAAAGAGCAAATGTTTTGGGTCATGTTACAAAACTACTCAAAGGAAACTGTGGAGATACATATCAAAATCATATAGGCTTTTGGCACATTCAAGTGATGGAAATTTGGCAGTCATTTCTGCTAAATGCTTAATTCATAACACTGGCTAAAAAAAATAATAATGTTGTTTACGCTGTGTTTCGATCCTTTAGTTCCTGAATATAATTCGCATTTATAAATAACAATCAAATTTAAATTTTTCTTTTGAAAGAGTTTTAAATTTAGATATAATTATTTTAATGAGACTAATTTTGTCATAATGCTATTATTTTTCACTCAAGAACAGCTCAGGCGGATTTCTGAAAGAATCGCGAACCGACTCATTGAAAAGATCCGAGTCAAAGAACGATTCGTTAACGAATCGGACCTAACTACTTCATTCAGTCTTGATGCAATAAATTAAAGAGGCGTTTGAACTATTTGAAAATCAATTTAAAACTCCAAATGACTGGAAAAGATGTTCTAGATATAGATCTAGATCGGCCTCCTTAACTTGGTGACCAAACGCCCCCCTTCTCATCACTAAAGACCGTTCAGTTTTTAAAGTGGTCTGCAAAATTCAAAAATACCAATAGCACCGTTTTCTCTCCATCTAATATATATATATATATAGCCAAATAAACACCACGGGATTAAATAAACAAACACTTCTGAATGCATATAAAGCCTCTGGATGAAAAGGCTGCGGTTTGGTTGCAGGTTGAAGGGAGTTTAATGCATTAAACTGCTGGAGAGCTTTTGTTCCGACAGTACTAACTTACACACGACATTTCTACTTGAAATATCAGTTAAAATGTATTTAATTTTTTAGAAAAGATCAATTTGGAAGACTATTGTTAAAAGCAAACATACACCGGCTCATATCAAAAATAGTTCTGATGTTTAAGTAAGACAAGTTTCTCAATTGCAATATATTGAAGTATACAGAAAAAGCTGTAATATCCATATTTTTAAGCTTCTTGTGTGAAGAAATTTGATAAAAGAAATGAATTATGCAACTATTAAGAAATCTATTATTGTAAAGCTTAAGGAGTGTTTTTAAAGAGTAGATATTGCTTATAATACAAAATTCATAATGCTGTTTTGGAAATGTATTTAAAAATGCTCAAATGCTTCTGTGTGTTTAAATTGAGAAACTGTAATTTTTTTTGTACATGAATATGTATACGTTATTATTTAAGTTTATATAATGTTTAATTTAAAAAAAATTTGTTAAAAGATGGGGACATTTTTATTTAGACATAGTTTAACGAGAAAACCAGTTTGATTTTTTTCCAAAAATGTATTATTGATATTTTTTATGTATTAGTTTAAGAGTTTGTTTCCTCCTATCTGTTTAATGTATATCTCACACTACATGATACATGAGAAATAAAATGATTAATGTAAGTGTAAAGAAATCTGCAATTGTGAAGTTTGAGGAATATGATTAAAAAGTAAAAAGTTTGCTTTTCTGCAAATTTATTTTTGAAACATGTATGCGCAAATGCTTTTTGTGTTTAAATTGAGTAACGTAAAAAAAGTTATTTTGATATACTAATATTAATACATGTTCATATTTAATTATCCTTTTAGCCAATTGTTGGTTTGAAGATCATTTTTATTTTATTTTAGATGTTTTATTTATATTTTTGTTTTAATTGAAGAAGTCTTTTTTATGTCCCATTTATGAATGTTTGCACATAAGCATCTGTGTGTGTAAAATTAAAATGTCTCTCCTATCTGTTTAGTGCATATCTCCTTCTTGCATAGTCACAGCGTGTGTCAGGATGTACAGCTTTATGGGCGGTGGCCTGTTCTGTGCCATTATTGGGAACATCCTGATAGTGGTTTCCACAGCGACAGACTATTGGATGCAGTATCGCCTCTCAGGCAGCTATGCCCACCAGGGCCTGTGGAGGTACTGCATGGCCAACAAATGCTACATTCAGACAGCAAGTATAGGTAAGCAAATGTCTTCATGCAAACTCCAGAAACATATTTTTTGTGTCTATAATATGTATTTTTTATTTTAAGTTAAAAGTCAGATGTAGAGTCCCTAACATCATTATACAATAAATCTGGTACCTGCATTTGAGCTTTTTAGACCATTTTTGCCTGTAGATGGCAGTGCTTTATTCTTTTTGCCATACAGAGCTCCATACTCTGGTTTGAGTTGTCTGAGCCTTGCACAGTCGTATTCTGAACAGGTGCTCCCAAAGTTGTACCCCTGGCATCTGAGATTACAGGAGCTGTACTCTGGTTCATTCAAGGTGATTCTGCAGGGACAGTTCTTCAAAGATCAAATGAGAAAAATCAGACAAACAGTGATAAGAATTGGCTGGGATGAGAGGAGAATGAACATAACCTTCCTGACTGTTGTTTTATGAACGTTTCTTGTCTCTTTCCCCAGCATACTGGAATGCCACACGGGCATTCATGATCCTATCGGGAATGGCGTGCTTTGCGGGCATCATGGCAGGCATCCTCTCATTTGCCCATTTTTCTGCCTTTGAGAGATTCAGTCGTTCCTTTGCAGCAGGAATCATGCTTTTCATCTCCAGTGAGTCACAAACATTCCCAATGAGCTGTAGAATGTGGAATTTTTGCATATTTAAATATAAATAAAAACTGTTCTCAAAGTCAAAAATATAGATGGCACTACGTTTCCTCTGTCCATTTTTAATCCATCACTTTTTTCACAACCAGCTCTGTTTGTGCTGCTGGCTATGGCGATCTACACTGGTGTAACCCTAAGCTTCCTGGGCAAGCGTTTCGGAGACTGGCGCTTCTCCTGGTCCTACATACTGGGATGGGTGGCAATGCTCATGACCTTCTTTGCAGGTGATAGAATACCTCATAGACTGCAATTTAAAGCAACTCTATGTAGTTCTGTGTATTTTTGCAACTCTGGATCCCCCTTATGTGAGTGGAATATACTGTCGTAATTACAGTGGATAGTTGTAGACGTGCATTTGGTTTTGCCGTAAAGCAATTCTCCTTTTTCTCGGAATTTCATACATGGTCACCAAACTTACGTACTCCCAGAACAGACGTTTGGAAGGATCGTGGAAAAGAAACAAGCCATTTGCCTTATTAGAAGTCAGTGTGCCATCAGAACGATTTTGAAACTGATATTTCAAGGTAGATAATGCACGTTCTGTTGCTTAAAGGATTGCATTGACTCACAGAAGTTCAAATGGTAGAACATAATAAAGGGAGTTTTTATGGAGTTTTAAAAGTAATGAAATGTTCTCGTGGTACAGAATGAAAATAATATGCCTAAGGAATAAGGATGTGGTTGAAAGGACTTTGATTGGCCTCTTGATAAAGTTGTTTCACACAAAAAAAAATCTTTTTGACAAGCACAATAAAACTATAAGTGCGCCCATTCTCATTATTAACTATATGGTGACCTACTAATGGTTAAAACAAAAAGAGCTAAGTAAATATAATCGTTTATTTTATTTTTAGTTGATACTAGAAGAAATATTCACACTTATTTAAAAGTTTATGATTTAAAAATTGTCTTTTGCAGGGATATTATACATGTGTGCCCACAGATTGTATGAATCCAGGAGAGTGGTTGGAAGTCGCTAACCTAAAGAAGATAAAACTGCAAGAAGCAAAAATACACTGACAAATTAATAGTTTAAAACAGCATTAAAGGCCTTTTTTACACATGCACATATATTTGTATAATTCTGCACAGATAAATATACCAGTCTTCACAAATGTTTATTTCACTTTTCATATTTTTTTTCAATAAAATTCCACATCTAATCATTTTCTGTGAAATTTCTCTCTTGGTATATTGTAGCATTGCAATACGTTATGACTTCACTTCACAAACACATTTTAGTAGTTCTATGTAACTGTTTTGCAATATCATTTCACTTTTAGCATTGCAGTCTCTTTGCAACTGTTCATAAGCATTTATTTCACCATGTGGTCATGAGTATCATACTTGTTATACAGTTTCACACCAGCTCAAATACATAGTCAGCAAGTGTGGCACATCCTGTGTTAAACAGTTGTAAGAAAAATGGAGTAAAAAAAAAAAGTTTTAAGCAGGGCTTACATTTTTATATATCAGGAAATGGGACACATTGTTTTATATTTTTTGTTATTCAGTTTGATCAGCGCTTAGTTTTATCATGCCAGCTCTTTCTAATATTCATTTCAGAATGTTTTTGCTTTCCCTCTTTAATTTTTATTTTATTTATTATATGAACAATTCTCTAAATCTTTTTACCAGGTAAAATTTACTTTTTTTTTTTAAGAAGGCCATACTTTCTATTACAAAACTATATAAAAACCCAACAAACCAAAACAATTCCTCCAAATGTTGTCCCAACTAGTAACAAATAATTTCATATTGAACAATATTGCTGAAATGTTAAGGGTTCATGAGTTCCCCACATGCACTGCAGCATAAATAAGGTGTGTGGTTAATGTTACATGGTTATTTTATTTGCTGTTCACTTAAACTTCTGTTCTTGTTTTGTCATTATTATTACTTGTCATGTTAAAATACTCGTGTCAACAATAGTTGAGAAAATGCATTATATCTCCTTGAATTGTAAACTTTTTTGCAATTCTTTATTTTTGAATAAGCAAACAAGTACAGCTCCTATTTATTTGTATGGGGAAAGGCTGACCTTTTCAGAGCCACAATTATATTTAAATATATTTCAAACCAAAAAATAATCTGACAATAATGGTACAGTAAATGTGCTTATTTGGCTCTTATTTGAAACTGCAGAAGATACAGTGCACGCAGCAAAGAAAAATATTCATGCTATCAATCTCATCTAAAAACTTGCTTAAAATAAGTTATCTTAAACTTTAGTTTCACACTCAGGGTCTGCAGCCTTTGAAATGGAAATACGGCTTTCTTCTCTAGTGCCTTGCTGTGAGAGACTTTGGCCTTCCTCCATAAGAGCTTTGCGAAAAATCCCAGACAAACTTTGGTTGCATTGTTGACTAAAATCCAGTCCCATGCAGAAATACAGAACCGGGTTAATGCAGCTGTTGAAATAGGCTAAGTTTGAAGTCATACTCCATCCCACTTTTACTGCCTCGTTGTCTTCATTCACCAACTTGACCAGCCCAATAAAGTGGTAGGGGGCCCAGCATAAGAAAAAGGCACAGACCAATATGACAAGAATCCGAAGAGGCCTTGATTTTCCAGAGAGCCGCGTTCTGCGTATCCCAACAGCAGCTAGTATGTAACAGATAAGGATGACCAGGAAGGGCAACAAGAATCCACAGATGAAACGAATGCAGTAGTAGATATACTTTGCTGCATTGCCATCTGCTTCTGCTGCTCCTTTCTCCTGAAAACAAAATTATAAATACACATTTACATATTTGCTATATTTTATTATATAATTAATTTCATAATAATATGCAAGGTGATTCATGCAGTAACCTCCAGCGAGCAATGGCTCAAATTGTTCTTGTGAGGAAAAACTTGTCGGTACACAAAGTACGGTGAACTAAAGATCACCGCCACAATCCAAACTCCCATTCAGACACAACCTGTCTTGGATGTTACCTTATTATTCAGTATTCTTCTCTAACTAAGTCTTGCCATGATATGTATGCAGTCATAATAATAAAGACTGTTGTTCTTAAAACACAAAACAATTGGGCTGTTAAGGTTATAAACATTTCTGCTAAATGGGCTTCCATGATTTATCATATATATAATGCGTGTGTGTTCTCATGTTTTTATAGGCCTATTCTATTGCAGATTCACATCTGGTGCAATAAAATTGTTAGACTCTAAGGGATAGTTCACCCAAAAAAGAAAATTCTGTCATTAATTACTCACCCTCATGTTGTTCCAAACCCGTAAGACCTTCATTCATCTTGGGAACACAAATTAAGATATTTTTGATGAAATCCCAGAGCTTTCTGATCCTGCATAGACAGCAATGGAACTACCACATTCAAGGCCCAGAAAGGTAAGGACATCGTTAACATAATGTGACGCACGTTCACAAGAGTACCAGGACGCATGCATGTGATGTTGCTGAAGCAGGAGCCGGCGTTCTGACGTAGAACCCTGATGCGCTGTGCCTTGTTTGCAAGCAGAGGAATGAACTCATACTGACAATTCCTGTTGGACCTGAGACTCGAACCCGCAACCTTTGGGTTACAAGTCGAACTCTATAACCATTAGGCCACGACTGCCCCTACAGTCATGTCGTAACTGTAAAAGAAAATCTGCTTAATAATTATGCACATCTGAATATAAGACATTTTTCACTTCCAGCCTTCATGAATAATTATATATCAATTATAAATTATTAAATACAAGATTAATAGTAGTTATTAAGATTGATGTCATTTGGAATTGGTAAAATGTGCTTGGAAAAAATATGATCAGAATATCATCTTGCATAATAATTATGCATGCACTGTATTTTTCCTCTTCTGCTGTCGAGGTAATGCAAGGAATGTTGTGACTGGTTGTCAAGGCAGCCAATCAGAATTTAGCAGCCTCGTCTCTGATTGGCTGGAATTATGGCATATTGTAATGCTGGGTTGTGTTGAGCAAGCGAGCCGTTGGCATTTAGAGAGCACTGACGGCAGGCATCAGGTGAGCAAGCTAGTGAAACGTTGCAGGTGCAAAAGAGAAGGTCTGCACAAATCTAAAAAATTATTTTAAATGCAAAATAGATTTTCGTGCACTCTAAATACTTTCTTCTTTGCGAGACAAACATTTTCTGCACAAAACTCAGTTCGCACACGTGCAAAGTGCACTTTTGCGTGCTCAAAATATGATCCTTCGCACGCAGAATTGTGGCAGAGATGTAATCCCATATTCAAATGAATGGGCTTTTGAATCGTTGGTTCAACCGATTCATTCAAAACGCGGATTCATTCAAAAAACTAAACACCGCTGTGTTGCTCTAAGATGCACAACAATTCTGCTGTGGCTTTATCTGTAATATTTTTGTTGACAAAACAGAGCAAAAACAGACAATATTGTGTTATATTGTATATAACACAATAATATAATTACACAATAATATAGTATATAATATATAATACCCAATAATATAATTGTATATATAATTGTGTTATATTGTAAAATATAACAATATTAACTTCTTATTTACTGAACTGTTGTGTAAAATCACATTTGGGACAAACAGCACTCATGTGATTGCTCTCGCTGCTCGTGTGATATGACCCATACTCGTAATTTGTGTTCTGCATTTAACCCATCCAAGTGCACACACACACACACAGTAGTACACCTGGACACACACACCTGGAGCAGTGGGCGCCTGGGGAGCAGTTGGGGGCTCAGTGCCTTGCTCAAGGGTCTCACCTTAGTCATGGTATTGAGGGTGGAAGAGAGCACTGGTTATTCACTCGTCATACTGACAATTCCTGTTGGACCTGAGACTCGAACCCGCAACCTTTGGGTTACAAGTCGAACTCTATAACCATTAGGCCACGACTGCCCCTACAGTCATGTCGTAACTGTAAAAGAAAATCTGCTTAATAATTATGCACATCTGAATATAAGACATTTTTCACTTCCAGCCTTCATGAATAATTATATATCAATTATAAATTATTAAATACAAGATTAATAGTAGTTATTAAGATTGATGTCATTTGGAATTGGTAAAATGTGCTTGGAAAAAAATATGATCAGAATATCAACTTGCATAATAATTATGCATGCACTGTATTTTTCCTCTTCTGCTGTCGAGGTAATGCAAGGAATGTTGTGACTGGTTGTCAAGGCAGCCAATCAGAATTTAGCAGCCTCGTCTCTGATTGGCTGGAATTATGGCATATTGTAATGCTGGGCTGATTGGCTGGAATTATGGCATATTGTAACGCTGGGTTGTGTTGAGCAAGCGAGCCGTTGGCATTTAGAGAGCACTGACGGCAGGCATCAGGTGAGCAAGCTAGTGAAACGTTGCAGGTGCAAAAGAGAAGGTCTGCACAAATCTAAAAAATTATTTTAAATGCAAAATAGATTTTCGTGCACTCTAAATACTTTCTTCTTTGCGAGACAAACATTTTCTGCACAAAACTCAGTTCGCACACGTGCAAAGTGCACTTTTGCGTGCTCAAAATATGATCCTTCGCACGCAGAATTGTGGCAGAGATGTAATCCCATATTCAAATGAATGGGCTTTTGAATCGTTGGTTCAACCGATTCATTCAAAACGCGGATTCATTCAAAAAACTAAACACCGCTGTGTTGCTCTAAGATGCACAACAATTCTGCTGTGGCTTTATCTGTAATATTTTTGTTGACAAAACAGAGCAAAAACAGACAATATTGTGTTATATTGTATATAACACAATAATATAATTACACAATAATATAGTATATAATATATAATACCCAATAATATAATTGTATATATAATTGTGTTATATTGTAAAATATAACAATATTAACTTCTTATTTACTGAACTGTTGTGTAAAATCACATTTGGGACAAACAGCACTCATGTGATTGCTCTCGCTGCTCGTGTGATATCACTTATATAAATATGAGACCAAAAAAAACTCATACAGGAGCATTTTTGCCCCAATATCTTGACTTTTAGGGCATAACTGCATTCTGTTGCATGACCATGCATCATATCAAAGTCCCTTTCTATGTATATATTCATTTATCTTCCTTTTCCTCACCATCAACATGAAGATCCAACAGTCAACGGAGCCAGCCAACTGTTGTGGAAAATTCGAAAATAATAGAATATCATTCAGTTATTCCTGGAATAAGAATCACATCATTTGTATTAGTAGCTTTGTTTTATGAAAGCGTTATAACCCTCACCTTGTATTTGATCAGCTACCTCATCTATCTATCATCTGATTAAATCGTTATAAAAAAAATGCTAACTTGACATCAAGGTAAGTGATCCAAAACACTACGTGGCGCTTTTGCTCCGTCCACTTCCGGCTTGACGCTGCTGTCCTGAGACTGCTATGACATAACATAAGGGTTCTGCAGTTTAGTGATGGGAAATTTGGCTCGGCTTCCTTAGAAGAGCTGGCTCTTACGGCTCCCAAATGGCTCTTTATTTAGTATCACTCAGAACCTTCTATTTTAGCCCAATTTAACAATTGTGAATGGTTTGTGTGTTGGTAAGCAATTTTGTATTCAGTGTTTTCATAAAAGCCTTATTTTTATGCTTTTTTTTTCATTACGAAAAAAAAATACATACTATTATTTAACATTTTAATAAAACTTTAATTAAACAATTGAACACAGAACTACAGCAAACAAATAAATAAAGGCAAAAGTCTTAAACGGGTCCCATCATGCTTTTTCAATTTTTCAACTTTAGTTAGTCTGTAATGTTGCTGTTTGAGCATAAAAAAGATCTGCAAAGTTACAAGACTCAAAGTTCACTTCAAAAGGAGATATTTTATTTAACAGAAATCGCTTTTCAAAAACTACAAGGAACGACTCGTTTGGACTACAACACATATTTTCCAGGATTTGTGATATCACAAATATCGACGAATGGGACGAGACCTGGTTGAGCTGCACTAGAGAAGGCAAGGAGAGTTATCACTATGTCTGAGACACGCTAGCTTTCCCAAGGCAGACAAACTTAGAGTGGTTACAATCATCCAGGTTTAAATCGCACTCAAATTGATTTGATTTTGACTCAATATTTACACTGAAGCGCGCAGGCGGCTATGGTAAGGGACATTTCCCGACCAGGCACTGAGTGGTGCCAATCACAACACACACTGGCCCAGCTAATCAATCACAGCACATTTCGTATTTCAGAAGGCGGGCTTTCATTTGATACAGGAACTATGCGAGCCGTTCATGCCAGACTGGGGAGAGAGGTGTTGTAATAATGTAAAATATGTGAAGAAAAATTTGTTTTTCAAACAACCTAGTATGAGAGCCTGTTCTAGTACGCCCCAAAAACAAAATCAAGACTTTGTAAAAGAGCATAATAGGACACCTTTAACAGTAAGACACTTTAGTCTTTAGTGTAGGTTGGCTTTCAGAAATATCAGATGCCTCAGCTTGGATGTGCTGATGCGATTTCTCCTCTCTGTGATTATTTGTCCTGTTTTTGAGAAGACTCTCTCTGAGGGGACCAATGTTGCAACAATGCAGTGTCTTCCTACCTTAACCAACGCGCTTGCGTTTAAATCCGGCTCCCCCGTCTCTCTCTGTCGCTCTGTGTACCTGGCCTGTACCACTACACTCGCTATCTTCAGAGCTTGTGTCCCCGTTCCTTCTTTCACATAATGGTATGATCCTAGTCTGTTTTCCCATGTGATTAGTAGAAAAAATTCATAAAAATAAGGCTTTTATGAAAACACTTTCGCCGAAAATTGCCGTTTTTAATTCAGAATAGGCCATTTGTGTGATTCAAGTAGATCAAGTAGAGTTTTTTTTTTTGAAAACTCTTACTACTTAATACTTCGTATAAACAATGCTGGACTTTGACAAAGAGGTGATTTTCAAAATGTTATAATAGTGATTTTATAATATCTAAATATAAATCCAAAATCAAAGCATGTGAAAAGAGCTATATTACGGAGTGGATATGGTAAATGAGACCATGAATGATCCTCTGCTGCCATCTAGTGGTCTCCACCGAGAAAGCCAGGTCACCTTTAGTTTTGTAGGTAACCGGTAACCAGTGGAGAGAGGCAAGCACAGGAGTAATGTGCTGACACTTTTTAGTGCCAGTAAATAGCCTGGCTGCTACGTTTTGAACCATATGCGCTCTCACATTTGTCAGTAAAATAACTCCATTCCATGCATTTGTTTTCTTCGGTGTAAAGCCCTGTTCACACTACAAGCGACACGCAACAGCAAAGCGACACAATCCCACTCATTTCAATGGAGAGCTGACGATTTCTGGCGACACGAGCGACAGCGGCCGTTGGCGACCGGATGGGACGTGTCCAGCGACGCGACAAAGTTCCGAATCCTTTAACTTTATGCAAATGAAGAGTGACTTTCGGGAGCGACAGCCAATAGGAAAGACGACGGTAGAGCTCATGTGATCGTTCTCCTCTCAGCGCCATAGATAAACATACGCAATGGAAGAAAGTAGGCTCTGTTTCTCATTCATTTTTGTTTGTATGTATGGATTTAATTTAGATTTAGATTACATTTAGTCTTTTGCCTCCAAAATGTTTGTACTTAGCAGCAAGAAACCTGATTCGCTGTTAAGGCAACCAGTATTGAGAACGCCCACTAGCAACGTCATCGCCAGCCCCTGGCGACATGGAACGACTTTTGTCACTGCTAGTGTGAACGGGGCTTAAGGCGGCAGAGAGTGACGCAACAGGAAACTGTAATGCGTGAGCTTGCAAAACGTTTCTCATGCGCATGCAAAAGTTTCTCGGGAGTACACGAAAGTTTCTCTGGAGCACGCAAAAGTCTGTGTATTTTTTTATTTTTGCAAAGGTCCCTTTAGGGGCTCCGTACTACAGTGATGTGAGTGTTTATACAAATATATACAAATTAGCTTTTCAAAAATTATTTCACATTCTATGAAATGATACTTCTTACTGTAGTATCTATTATTCAAATGACTTAAAATCATCTTTTGCTCGCAATGTTACTTTGCAATATCGCTCAGCATTTAATGTTGCAACATCATTGCAATTATTGGTTGATTTAATTCAGTGTGCTCAGCCATGCCATGAGGACACAAATGTTTATGTTTTCAATTCACCATTTTAACACAAAATACATTTGAACTGGGGAAAAAAATGTTTTTGCTAACAAAGATACATTGCAGCAGAAGTTTTTTGCATATGCATTTATTGCACAGGTAAATATTACACACACAAAAAACAATTAAAAAAACTCAGATGGCTCCCAATCGTCATGCAGTCTTCATGTGTCTTCAATCAGGTCTTCAATCTTCACGTGTCCCTTCACAGTGTTAGGCTGATAATAATTTCCACTTTCTCTTTCTGCCTCAATATATCATGCTATTGTTTAGCAAACATAGACATGGCATTTACCAAGCATAACCTATCATTAAAATATATTAGGCCTACTGTTGCATGAACATACATAAATACATGTTATATCACATGCATTACAATACAAATTATCTTAATTTGAATTTTACATTATATTTCATACTAATCAAAGCTAGTCAGAAGACCAGACACTTAGTTACATTCATTTAATTGTTAAATATTAATAAAAATGCATTTAAATTTTGTATTATTTGATAGACCTGACAGATAAACAAGAAAAAGAGAGTTAAAAACTCTTAGACTTAAGTGACAGAAACTGCAGTCTTTGGAATGGAAATACGGCTTTCTTCTCTAATGCCTTGCTGTGAGAGACTTTGGCCTTCCTCCATAAGAGCTCTGCAAAAAATCCCAGACAAACTTTGGTTGCATCGTAGACTAACATCCAGTCCCATGCAGAAATACAGAACCGGGTTAATGCAGCTGTTGAAATAGGCTAAGTTTGAAACCATAGTCCATCCCACTTTTACTGCCTCGTTGTTTTTATTCACAAACTTGACCAGTCCTAGAATGTGGTAGGGGGCCCAGCATAAGAAAAAGGCACAGACCAATACGACAAGAATCCGAAGAGGCCTTGATTTTCCAGAGAGCCGCGTTCTGCGTATCCCAACAGCAGCTAGTATGTAACAGATAAGGATGACCAGGAAGGGCAACAAGAATCCACAGATGAAACGAATGCAGTAGTAAGCATACTTTGCCGAACTGCCATCTGCTTCTGCTGCTCCTTTGTGCTGCAAATGAAATGAAAAATGTTGTCATTCTAAATGATGACATACATAAACATTTAATAAATATAATCATTATATAATCATGTATATATATGATTATTTATATATTTGTGCGGTCATTCTGACCTTCAGTGTGCATTGACTCAAGTTGTTCTTGTGAGGAAAAACTTGTCGGTACGCAAAGTATGGTGAACTAAAGATCACCGCCACAATCCAAACTCCCACACTGACTACACGAGCGGCACATAACGTCCGTCGTTCTCTGGTGAACACTGGACGCCAGATGCAGAGCACTCGATCCACACTGATGACAGCCAGAAGGAAAACACTGCAGAACATGTTGGCGTACTTGAAGAAACCATTGAACTTGCAGAGAAAAACTCCAAAAGGCCAGTGGTCATAGAAAATGCTTTTGATGACAGAAATAGCTCGTGTCAAGCAGAAGATCAGGTCTGCTACAGCGAGATTGACCAGCCATACATTAGTGACGTTGGGTTTCATGCGGAAGCCGGCCACCCAGATGACCACAGAGTTCCCAATGGTCCCGAGAAGAACAATGATGGTGAGGAAGACAATGCTAACCTTATTCATAATGGCTTCAATGTCCACTGTAGTGTTTGCATGGTGGTTTGAGACCTCAGAGTGGGTGTGGAGGAGAAGAGTTGTTTTGGAGGTCATTCTACAATCAAGACAGATATCACAATTAATGTTATTACAGTTAAACAACAGTCTTGCTGTAAATTTCTATAAGCTAACTTGAATGGTTAATTCATCATGGGTACCCTCAAAAATTTCTGAGATATAATTATCATCATTTTGCAAGAAGATGCAACCACGATATGTTTCTGGTGGTAGAAAGTCATGTTGCATGTTGTGTTTTTAAGAGCACTCGTAAGTGTCAGTTATAGATTTTGAATTACTCTATGAAATCACAGATACAAACATGTAGGATTTCATAAATCATAGTTATGTTATACCAAGGCATATTTTGTTGTCTTGCTTCAGATACAGTATGTTGGCTGCATTAAAAACAAGATGTTGTGGAGCTAAATATTACTACAAATTTAACCTGACAATTTTAGCAAGCATTTATTGCACTGACTGCTTAGCAAAGCAATAGTAAAAACTATACAGAATTGTAGACAATCTGGTGAGGAAATGATGGTAATGTTCTTACCTGTACAAATCAGCGTTTTCAAAAATCAGACTAAACCCTCAAGGAAACAACACTGGATGATCCTTTGTGAATGAGTCAAAAGCTGTGTTTGACTGTTAAAATGTCATTTTGCTATGCTCATTAATAAATCAGTGACTCGTTCATTGACATCACTTGCTTTGCTCTCCTCTCCCCTTTTCAGTGTAATTGATCTGGCCATTCAGAATTGTCTTTGCTGCAGACAAAGAGGAGAAAGGCAGGAAGAGGGAGGAAACATGCACAAAAGTATACATCTTTACTTGTTTACGTAAGCACAAATGGTGTAAGTGAAGTGTGGCTTTGGCACATTCATATATTATTAATGTATTTATATTGTATGTTCAAGTTTGGTACGTACACAAACAAACAACCAAAAAGTAACAACAAGGTAAACCCTGGAAGAGTCTTGTGATTTGGGGGGGCGTGTGGAGGTACAGTCTGCCAGTTATTATTTGACATGAAACTATTTTTGTGAAACAAATCAAATGTGTTTTAAATACAGTTCATTCGACCAAAGTCAAAGAGCTAATGTTCAGCTTAACAGTTCATAAAGGTACAGCCTTTTAAAGTCGCCATGAAATCAAAATGTACCATTCTTATTTTTATATGTAATATTGTAGTGTTTATTATAAATGGTTTATCTGTGCACTTCTTTTTTTTTTTTTAATTCATGTGCCCTCATAATCTTTAATCAAGTATGTTAACCTTCCTTCCCCCCTTGAAACGACTTCCCTTCTCTTCCTGTCATGTGCTATGGTGTGAGGGCGGGGCTATCGGGGTCTGTCTTATTTCTGCCTTCATTTTGTTAGAAATGCCCAACTTCCAAGATCCAATCAATTCCCGAAGGACAAATCAAGCCCCGCCCTGCATTTTTTCTCATTTCAGTAGCCGTTTCACTCGGATATACGTCACAATAGGAAAAAAAGGACAATCTCAACTTCCGTTTTGCCGACTTTAAGGAGAACTTGTAGGCTGGCTATGTAAAGATTATTTTAATTAGTTTGCGATGTAAATATGATAATGTATGTAAATATTATAAATGTAAGTCTACTCTATATTTTTACTACCAGCTTCAAATGTATCATATTAGTATACAATATGCAACTGTAATATGTTCATTTGTGAAAAGTGATAACTATAGCAGCTATGTTCTGTAGATCTAGCTACCGTCTGATTCCCATACAGAGCGCAATTTATTTTATTTTATTTGTTTGCTCGCGTCTTTTGAGCTCAGTTTACTAACTCGTAATCTAAATTTCTGGGAACTGAATCATTAATTTAATAAGCTGTTAGTTATGTACTATGCATAAGTCATTTAATAAGAGGTCTACTTTCAAGACGGCTTTTTATGATGTAGCTTATTTCAAAAGCAACTCATTCAAAACTGCAGAGGAATCATATTCAAATATCTTACTTGGCATCTCATATGAGTGGTTAGGCAAATATGTAAATTAATTTATCAAAAATATTTTATTTAAAAAAACACAATATTCTGTAAAATTACTCTTAACTTCACTTCTGAGCAACGTAGTATTTCTTATTAAAATGTCTTAGGGACAATTTTTGTTCACTTTGTTATTTTGCAATACTGCTCAAACTTTAATGTTGCAGTGTCACAGCAGATGTTAGTTGATTTATTAAGTGTGCTCAGTAATGCCATTAAGAGCTAAAGGATTAGGGGTTTTGATAAAAAAAATTTTTATCACAGAAGACGTCAGAATTTGAACTATTAATTCTTTTTCAGATTTTTTCTAACGAAGAGTAATTGCACCAGACACCTTTTTCATACACTGTATCTTTATTGCACAGGCAAGTATTACAGGAATAACATTTATAATAAAAAATTAACTCAGATTAACCCCAGTCATAATGCAATCCTGGTCTAAAAATTGTGCCTTTTTGCCCATATTAAGCCACAAATAATTTCCTCTTTCTCTTCCTGCATATGTCATCCTGTTAACTAACCATCAAACATGTGTAGGCAAACATAACCATACAAATGTACAATTGTCACATAAACATTTGTATGAGAAAATTACATATATTACAAATTACCTCAATTTGAGCATTTTGCAATATAAAGGCTCAATCTACTGATTCAAGCTAGCTAGAAGACTAGACACTGAGGTGCATTAACTTTTCATTTAGTTAGATATTAATCTAGATGTTAGATATTAATCTCTTAAACTTTAGTTTCACACTCAGTATCTGCTGTCTTTGGAATGGAATTACAGCTTTCTTCTCTAATGCCTTGCTGTGAGAGACTTTGGCCTTCCTCCATAAGAGCTCTGCGAAAAATCCCAGACAAACTTTGGTTGCAGCGTCGACTAAAATCCAGTCCCATGCAGAAATACAGAACCGGGTTAATGCAGCTGTTGAAATAGGCTAAGTTTGAAACCATACTCCATCCCACTTTTACTGCCTCGTTGTTTTTATTCACAAACTTGACCAGTCCTAGAATGTGGTAGGGGGCCCAGCATAAGAAAAAGGCACAGACCAATACGACAAGAATCCGAAGAGGCCTTGATTTTCCAGAGAGCCGCGTTCTGCGTATCCCAACAGCAGCTAGTATGTAACAGATAAGGATGACCAGGAAGGGCAACAAGAATCCACAGATGAAACGAATGCAGTAGTAAACATACTTTGCCGAACTGCCATCTGCCTCTGCTGCTCCTTTCTCCTGAAAATGCAATTGTAAATACATAATACTAAAATTAATCTTCATGCAAGCTAATGAAGGGTGGCACATGCAGTAATTTGTAAAGCCATTCTGACCTTGAATGAGCAGTGGCTCAAGTTGTTCTTGCCAAGGAAGACCTGCCGGTACACAAAGTACGGTGAGCTGAACATCACCGCCGCAATCCAAACTCCCACACTGACCACACGAGCGGCACATAACGTCCTTCGTTTTCTGGTGAACACTGGGCGGCAAATGCAGAGCACTCGATCCACACTGATGACAGCCAGAAGGAAAACACTGCAGAACATGTTGGCGTACTTGAAGAAACCATTGAACTTGCAGAGAAAAACTCCAAAAGGCCAGTGGTCATAGAAAATGCTTTTGATGAGAGAAGTGACTCGTGTCAAGCAGAAGATCAGGTCTGCTACAGCGAGATTGACCAGCCATACATTAGTGACGTTGGGTTTCATGCGGAAGCCAGCCACCCAGATGACCACAGAGTTCCCAGTGGTGCCAAGGAGAACTACTATTGAGTAGAAGACAATGTCTGCTATCGTTTTCTCATAGAACATTGAGGTTTTGGAGTTGGAGTGAAGGGAAAGAGTTGTATTGGAGATCATTCTACAAGCAAAACAGATAAATCCTTAAAAGATGCTTTTTCAGTTTTTCTTCTGTAGGACTACAGCAACTTTTATATGCTCATGCACTCAACTTTGATCTGTCTACACAATCTGTACATCATAAGCGTGTGGTAACCAAGCAAGTCTCACAAGCTTCACCTCACAGTTAGATAAACATGTTGAGTGTTGTCTAGCAACCAAGAGGGTAGAGGTTATTAAACTGATAGGGTTTACTTGAAGTCATAATAGGAACATTGATTTCAGCTATAGATTTTGAATTTCCCTGCTAAATCATGGGTAATCTTTTTTTACTTTTCTGCTCTCATTACATTTAGGATTTCATTCACATTTTATTCACACCTTAATCAATGTATTTTATATTTTATTTAAAATTAAATGTATGATAAAAGTATTTATTAAAAAAAAAAAATCATTTAAACATTAGTATTTTAATTTATATTTAATACATTAATTCATGCAACAAAACAGATTTAATCCTTCAAAATGGTGAACTAAATTTGGTGATAAATTTTATGTTCTTACCTGCACACAGTGTCAGAAAGCGTTTTTGCAATAATCAGTCCAAACTATCGATCTCAGGATAAACAGCATTACAAAATCCTTTGTTAATATGTTCAGCATAGACTATGTTTGAGTGTTAAATAGTCACTGTATCATCAGTGCGCAAATTAATATACAAGAGACTTCATTGACATCACTTGCAGCTGCTTTTATTTCATGCTAAACAGGGTTTTCTCACTGCATTTTTTGCCCAGTCATTCTAAAGTGTGCAACAACACTAGCATCTTTGGCAACAAGGCAAGACAGGGAGGAAGTGGGAGGATATGTGCAAATTTTATCTACGACCACATCAAATTCTGCAGATTTCTGAGTACAGAGAAATCACAAAGCCATTTAAATTGTTAAAATATATTTAACTTAATATATGCCATCTATTTGGCACGTTGTGTGTATGAGGAATTTAATAATTAAATGGCACAATTCAGTGTATTAATTAATTCAGTATTAATACGCCCTCAGAAAAACTGCCACTTTCAAAATGTGCTAATATGCATTTTTAAAGTAATAACATACTTCAAGCTATTAATATGTAGCTACCATTTAGGGGTAATAAAGTACAAATATGTACCTTTTAGCTTTCGTAGGATACTGCCACAGTGACAGTTTTGTATTATTTTTTATGTATTTTTATTCATTTATTTATTTTGAGTGTGTAGAATTAATGGAACTGCAGAAAAATAGCAAGCCAACACAAATTCAATTAACAAGCGTGACCATACATCTTATTTCTAAATTGATTACATTTTTGGTTTCTTCCAGTGTTGGGTAAGTAACTTTAAAAAAGTAATTAAGCTTATTGCTAATTACTAATTACGTCATCAATATTGTATTTAAATTACTTTTCTAATTACTCTGTCTGAAAAGTAACTTAATTACTCAATAAGTAACTTAATTATTCAAATTGTTAGTTACTTCATAAAATCCCTATAAACTTTTATGCATCGAAATTAAACTCTTAATTCTTTCAGTTTGAGTTAAACATGGAATAGTTTAGCATTTTAGGTTTAAAACAACTGTAATACTTAAGCATTTTAATCAAATTGTAAACTTCTTTGGTTAACAAATAGAATTACTCTGCACAATATCTGAATAACAAATTATATTAAGAAAAGCAAAAAAAGTTTTAAGTAACTTTTATAAATGTGCCAGAAGAAAACATTAGTACAGAAATGATCTCCTGAATAAAGCCACGTCAGCTCGCGCTGTTCATCTGAGGTAAATTCCGGCTTATTCCTCAAGTCTTCTTCCAAAAACAATGAAAAGTAGATTAATCTTGATTTATATATATATATATATATCTATGTTTTGTGTCTTGGTGATGAGGGTGTTTGCGTGCAGGTATGGCTGCAGATAATGAGCTCTGAGATGGGAAAGACTGTACCTCGAATACATAATCAGAGAATATTCGCTTTCGATTTGAATTTAAAAGTAGACAATTCAAGTGTTCTATAGACATATTTCTCACCTCTGTGTGTCAAGTATTCGCCGAGGTTCGGTTTGTTTTTGTGACGCCTTTCAGAAAGAAGTTCACGGAGACCAAAACAGCAGAAAGCGCACCGTTTGTTTAGTTTTTTCTAGAAAACCACAATGTTTTGTTGTTATTGTCAGTGTCACTATAAACCCGGATTTTGTGTTAATGAAACATTTTAAGTGGTCATTACTTATTCTTTATTGTTCTTTAGAAAATGGTGTCATTACTAAATAAAATGAGCTGTTTGCACTAATCAGAAGAAAAAATTGAGTGTAATGATCATGTTAAGTAGAGACAACTTTTTGTAAGGGAGGGGAGGGGCCTTGAGGTGCGCAGAGCGCTGCCTGATGACTGTCTTCTGCTGCTGGGGCACGCTTACCGTGGATTTTTTTGAAAGCAACGTGACATGGTGAGTGTGTAAAGAAGTTTTTATCTGTTGATATATTTCAGAAAAAAGTGATAACCCAAAAATCCGGACCGATGTTGAACTCTAAAATTTTAACGTAGTGTTAATGTGTCGGTCAACGCTATTTTT
>NW_015505447.1:1508050-1525926 GCF_001515645.1 Sinocyclocheilus grahami | reverse complement strand
AACGTGACATGGTGAGTGTGTAAAGAAGTTTTTATCTGTTGATATATTTCAGAAAAAAGTGATAACCCAAAAATCCGGACCGATGTTGAACTCTAAAATTTTAACGTAGTGTTAATGTGTCGGTTCACAGTTAAGCTATAACAGTATCATATAAATTAGCTTTTTCTGTCGGGTCACCGTTTATAACGCTAACCAGTGTTTCTCTGTATGTTCACAGTTTAGCTACAACGTGTTTTGTAGCTAAACTGTTGGCATAAGTTTTATTTCTGTCAGGTTCATATCAGCACGAGTCCATGCATGTGCACGTGCTTGTGGCTAACGCTAACGTATATCTCTTTGGTTTATTAAGGTAATAGTTATAAAAAAAATCCTGTTTAATGTTTCACATGAGTGATTTTCTTTCTTTCTTTATATATTAGTAATTTAACAAACTGTTTAAAAGCCGAGATCGCTAGCCGAAGTTAACTTTTACAGTAGAATTATATCTGCAACTGATTTTCTGCAACATTTTTCTAAACGTTTTGCTTATGCTCTGTTTCAACAGGTTCTTGTGAAGATGCATTGGAAATGTAAGTTTTGTGAATTTCCATGTGACAAACGGGGTTACCTATTAAAACATTATAGGTTAAAACATAGAAGTTACAGCAGAACTGTTCCATTTCCTTGCCTACATCAAGATTGCTTGTGCACATTTAACTCAATTAATGCACTTAAAGTGCACATGTCTAAGATTCACTCGAAAGCCCACGAAACTCAACTATGTGAAACTGGCCAAGTAACTATTCACTGCCAGTTATGTGATTCTGTACCCTGTACAGAAGGGGATTTCTTTACTCACCTGCGCAAGACATTTAAAAGTTAATCACAGAGTCCAGTGTCCATATAAAGAATGTGACTTTAATACCACATTTAATGCACATAGAAGCAGAAAAAACCCATAAGTCTTTTGTTTATCTTCAGAACACAATTTAAGGTATTTTTAATGAAACCTGCGACTTTCTGTCCCTATTTTAAAGTCCAGATAACCTCAATTTAAAGGTTCATTTATCTTTTCAAATCTCTTTCATTTCTTTTTTGAAGATAGACAAGTCTTGTGCGTTCACACCGCCGGCTGCGAGAGTGTCAAAGTGACCGGAAGACATTCATTTTCAATGTGAGTGGCCGGCGAGGGCGTCAAGGAGAGTTGAAATCAGTTAAACTTTATGGTAATGAACTATGACGCTATTGGGCGGCAACCAACAATACAACTTTTTGTGAACAATAAAAAAAAAAAATTTGAAATGTTGTTATTGTTTATTTCTTTAAAAGTAATCAAAATAATTTTACAATTTTAGTATCATTTTAAAATTATAAGAGATTACTTAAATATAACAATTATCACTACTAAAAATCATTTGTTAATATTTTTTTTAATAAGTTATTTTATAAAACATATCCTCAAAAAAATTCATAATGTGAACTAATGCTTTTTAGTAAAGACTACTAATGCCAACTTGATTTGTCTGCTACAACCACTAAATGTTCTATGTTAATACAACTTAACCCGTTTAGTTTCACCCTGTGTAAAAACTAAAGTTGTTTAGTGCAACGGGTTTCCACGCAATTTTCTAGTAAAGTCAACTAATTCGGGTTAAGAGTGACAAATAAAAGTATATCTTTTATAGATCCGATTGATTTTAGTCTTATCTGTATCTGAGTATTTTAGGTCCTTTTCTCTCTTATCAGGAAAAACTGCAAGTGAAGGGGCCGGTGCGTAGAGGGTTAAAGACGTTGCATTCCGTTTTAACTTTAGACTATAAATTTAGATTTCAAATTCAATTTTAGAAC
This sequence comes from Sinocyclocheilus grahami, assembly GCF_001515645.1. NCBI lineage: Eukaryota > Metazoa > Chordata > Actinopteri > Cypriniformes > Cyprinidae > Sinocyclocheilus > Sinocyclocheilus grahami. Next base: position 1,524,099 of record NW_015505447.1, on the reverse strand, counting down.
TGTAACGCAAGTACTTTATAAGTAACTGTAATTAAATTACCTAAAAATGAACAGTAATCCCTTACTTTACTTTTTTCAGTGGATGAGTAATTTAATTAGGCTACAGTAACGTGTAACTCGTTAAACCCAACACTGGTTTCGGCTTAGTTTACCTATTGATTTTATGCCTGCTGAGGGTAATGACTGAAAAGTAGTTTGACCAATAGCGTGCAGGCATTATACATAATCGACCAATCGTGGCATTTGAGAAAGTTGGATCTACAGAGAACGGGCAAAGCAAAGCAAATACACGTACATATAATGGATGAGCTCGTCAATAGGAAATCAAAGCCAAAACCATTTTGAAGGGCATTTTAGCCAATTTAGAAATCCCGGCCTGGACATTTTCAAGGATAAAGAGGACATATAAAAAAAATGTATCTAGGCTACATAATAATACATAATCTTAGTAGGTCTACATAATAACAGAATGTGAATCACTCTGCAGACTCACTGAACTGCAGACACATAGTCAAGATTTCACAGTGATGACAAAATATTAAGTGGCATGTCTGTCAGTGTTTAGTAGAGGTAGCCCTCTGGTGGTGGACCTGCACAAAATTTTGTGTTTTGCCATTTATTTGAATGAACAATCACTTGTTCCACCACTGTCTATCATAGCGGTGTATCATCAAATTCCAAAGGTCATGTAAAAACTTGTTCAAATGGACATGTTGATGACTTTGCATATAAGTTAGATGTCCCGTTTTATTTAGGCCTAAGTGTGTATTTTTGCTAGCATCATAGGAATCAAGGTTTGGCTAGTTAGCCTGACCCCTTTAGACCTTGCTAGATAGTTTACAGATTTTTTATTTCTATGGTTCTGTCTTTACATTATTTTTGTATGAGGATATCAGTGCACGCTTGTGATACACCCCATGGTAAGATATACATAAGAGTCCATGTGTGGGCATGTTTGTATCTTTGTCCAATGACTAATGTAGCAAAAGATACTTTCCAGGGTTCATTTATTCCAGGATATAAAGGACAGAAATAGCCAGTGTTTGTGGACGTGTGTGCATACATGCTTGTTGGGAAATCTGACCCCAGCTTTCAGTTCTTCATGCTTATCAGTTGTGGCAGAGATGGTGTCTATAAGAGATTTCTGGGGGGGGACACACACAAACCCCATGTTCTTCTGGAAAGAAGCAACAATTTTGATAACCTATTATTGAACAAAATTATCAGACCATAAAAAGTACCTTGCTTTATAGTTTGACTGGATACTGTTGGATACTTTATACTGTTGACTGGATTCAACAAACTCAACCATTCTGTCATGTTACCAAGGTTATTCTGAGAAAAATTATCAAGCAAATATTTTACTTTAAATTTATAAAAAAAATTAATAAAAAAAGTTATCAATAACAAACCAACAAACTAGCTAGCCTCTTCTGAGTAACAGGTTAATTTAGGCTAAACCTGCAACCATACCAATTCTCGTGATGTTTTTTTTTATTATTAGATATTATTGCACTGAAATTCTTAAATTTTTTTCTTCCTTTTATCTTCATCTTATTTTCAGAATATCTTCTGTATTTTTATTTTGTTCAGTGTTTATCACTTGTATTTTTATAATTTTTTTAAATAATAATTATTATTAGTTTGTATGTAGGGTGGTTGACTAAATGCAAGTGCAAAAACAAAAATGACCACACACAACACTGTTGTGAAAATTCACTTCCTCTTCAGAGTTTCACAGAAGGCCACGTTCGATGTGCATAAAAGATGGCCAGGAATAAACTGGCACTTATATATAAATAGCAGAGCCTCATCTTCATGCACAGGGTCTTTTTATTTTCTGTGACTCATTTCTACACCTATAGAAAAACTGAAAAATAATTCTTTATATCCACTATTATTTTGAATTTTACATTTAATTTTTGAGATATGAATGAGAATATTAAAGGCCACCAATTACAAAAAAAAAATTCTGAAATTACAATTAAAGAATACAAATAAGGAAGGACAAAGGGAAATATTATGCAAGGAACATACAACAGAGAGATGGGGAAAAAGCATAGAAGTTCTTTCTTCCTGTCTGCATCTGTCTGGAGGCTTTGACGTTATGTCAGGGAATTTCTGGTTGTATTTCAGTCTCATAACACAGTGCTTCTGCTTCATAATTACGAAGAAGTGTGAAATGAAAAAATACAACGTGTGTAATCAAGCTAATTAATATAACTGCTGCCTTAAATAAGAACATGATTCAAACTGTTATGCAAAGCTCCCCAATAACATGTAAAAGCTCCAGAGAGTAATAAACACTAAATACGGAATGCTATATTTAAGACACAAAAGTCAATGTTACTGAAAACTAGTGGTCCTGAACAGGTTTTGCTTCAGGGCTCAGACTTTGCATAAAGAACATACAGGTGCATCTCAATAAATTAGAATGTCGTGGAAAAGTTCATTTATTTCAGTAATTCAACTCAAATTGTGAAACTCGTGTATTAAATAAATTCAATGCACACAGACTGAATTAGTTTAAGTCTTTGGTTCTTTTAATTGTGATGATTTTGGCTCGCATTTAACAAAAACCCACCAATTCACTATCTCAACAATATACCATAAGCTTTTCAGTTCAATTGCCAAAACAGGCCAGTGACCAGTTTTTGGGCCTCAACCCACCGGTGGAAAACCACTGCTTCAAACCTACACATCATACCACAGAACAATGGCAAAAAGACATTGTTTCTGATACAGCTTGATATAAAAATATCAGCAACATCAAGGCCTAGTGAATACAGGCACTTCAGAATGGGAAATTGAATTCATGTGATAAACATAACTATTCTCACTGATGTGACACTTTTTCACTTCTACACTTCCCCTTCTCCACCCATTTAAAAAAAATAACTATGACCACATCTTAAGCTACAGTACTTTCTCAGAATCCATTTCTGCTTGTTAAACTAAAAAATGTAATCTGCTCTACTGCATGTGTTAAAGTCATTATGAAAGTCTTTGGAAAGACTATGCTGATTATCTTTTTCTGAAACTGGCTGACATCTTTAAAATGGTTTTGCCACCCAAAAACCAGAACTCTCTGGTGGCTAATGAGACAATATTTAAAAGAAAAATAGACTAACAACAGATTGCACTCATTCAGACAGAAAAGGAAAATAGAACAGAAAAATCTTCAAATAAAAACAATCAACTATATAAACCATATAAGGTTTCAAAACCTACAACACTCTTCTTCATAAATAAATACACACATACATACATAAATCTCAAACAATCACACAGAAGAGCCAGGAGCTTAAAGGTGGGAAACTTTATATTACCAATACTACAGACAGCAAAAGGAACAAGTTTCGGTTTCATATTCAAAAAAATTATTAAATCAAGAGAATCAGAGGATAAACTGCCTTATAAAATGCTTTTTTTTTGTATAAAACGATGGCAATTTTTTTTTCTTCATAAGCGGAAGTTCAGGTTTTGCACAAAATGCCATAAGTAGCACATTTCATTTATAAATCGACCAATCAGAATGGATATTCAAATGACACAAAGTCATTCACTTCCATCAAAATGCAGCTAATGCAAACTGCCCCAAAAAAAGAAGCAAACAAAAATATATAAAAAAATTATAATATATATATATAAAAAATAAAATTTAAATATATAATACAACCAATCGTTATCAGCAGTAACCATTCAAGCCAGTCAACAGTCAAAAATATGTAGTTCGTCATTCGTTCATCTAGCTAGCTTACTCATTAACACAAGAGGTGAAGCAAAGTGCTTCGTTTATGTGTCAGTTTGCATTTTAAAACAATAATGAGCTATGCTGCATTTAAATGTAACAATTTTTTTAATGCCTAAGAAACAATAAACAATGTATAAAAAGGCAAAATATTTCTAAATAGAATTATCAAAGTCCAGGAACGCTATTCTACCGAGGGGGGCTAAAGTCAATATGCTGTTCAGGGGGCCATAGCAGCGCCCCTGCATTCAGTGCAGTAAGTCAAAGATTAGAAATACCAAGCAGGTGCACTCGCATTACTATGAATCGAAGAAAGTGCAACACACAATATGTTTTACGGTCTTGTAAATAAAAGGGCCAAACTACCGTTAGGAGCTCCGGTTGCCAGTGTTCTGAGACATGCGCTTACTGCACATGCGCATTGGCTGGTCCTGCCTAAAATACTGTATAAGGTTTTTTAATGCTGTTTGAGCATAAGAAACAACTTTTATGGGACAGTTCATGTCAGATTTTGTTGCTGATTTGAAATATGTTATATGTGGCAAGCAGTTTTTAGGATTTCAGAATTTCCCCATTCAAGTAGGTAAGACTTGCATGCCCCGGAAATATCTGCTCAGAGCCATTGCAAATATGGCCGCCAAGTGAACAGACTTTCCTTGAAAGGGACTCTCCAGAGAATAAAGTCCAGAGAATAAAAAAGGATTAGGACATCTTGATCAGAAAAGAGGAACAAAGGTCTATGATTTTGGCACTCTTAGTATGAAGTAAATTACTCTACACTAAATCAAGAGAATTTCTCAGGAAACCTGACCACAGTTTATTGGCTTTGGAGCAAGGAAATGAAGTAGCTGCTAAACAGTGGTTTACATGTTAATGCTAAGAGGTCACAGAAGCAGACTTGTGAAAACCATTGTTTCCAATTCTAAAGCTTATCAAAAGCATGAATCAGTTTGCTCTGCAAAACCGTCAAAATCATACTCACAAATATATACATGTTGATTTTACTATTATTTTTAGGTTTTCTCAATAAAAGTTCTTAATTAGCAAGATTATTTTAGAGATAGACTGGTAGTATGATTGTCAAAAAAATTTTTCACATTTGGATTTGATCAGTGTTTAAATATCGGCCTCCCCATTGACCGGTACTGCTAAAAATTCAATTACAATGAAACTCTTTTAAACTTTAGTCATGCCCTCCGGTATGTCTCGAACAATCCCTTCAGTCTTTGGAATTGAATTACAGCTATCTTCCCCAGTGCCTCCGTGGGACTGCAAAATGTGGCCTTCTTCCATAAGTGCTCTGCGATAAATCCCTGATATGCTTTGTCTGAAGCGTTGCCTAACATCCAGTCCCATGCAGAAGTACAGCACCGGGTTCACGCAGCTGTTGAAATACGCGAAGCCCTTAGCAATAGGCAGGCCCACTTTAACAGCGTGGCTCTTCTTGTCCACCATCTTGGCGAGCAGTAGGCAGTGGTAGGGGCACCAACATATGAAAAAGGCACAGACAAGTCCAGCAAGAATACGGAGAGGCCTCGATTTACCAGAAAACCTTGTTCTGCATATTCCAACGCCAGCTAGAATGTAGCAGCACAGGATGACCAGGAAGGGCAACAGGAATCCACATAAGAAGCGAATGCTGTACAAGGCGTTCTTTGCTGAATTGTGACCCTTTGATGCTTCTTTCACCTGCACAAAGTAAATCAGATTAATATATGGCAAACAATTTCACATTTATTATGCTAAAAGAAAGTACATGTTTAAAGGGATAGTTCACACAAAAATGAGAACGGTCATTATTTATTCATCTGATGTGTCACATTCAGTTATGAAATAAAGTTGTATGGAAATAAGAAAGAATAAGATACGTTCACACTGTCAGTTCTCTGGATTGACAACCGCAATTACTTATAGGTCTGAGCCTCGAAATGATTGTTCTGTTGCTTAACATCAATAGCGATTGTACAGCTGATGTTTTTCTGGAGAAAAAAAAAACTTTAATTAGACAAAAACTCCATAAAAAAAGTTGTGATTTCTGAAAATGACATTTGACCTATACAGTGCGTGCCATTGTAAAAGACTGTAAGTCTCTCCCTCACAGCCACGATTAATTCATTTGCGTTAAATTCAAAATGGTTTCAGGCATCAAGAAAGTAAATATCAAAGATGGCGACGTCCAAAAATGCTAAATCTTATCACATTTGACACAACAGAAGTTCAATTGAGGTTTCTTCTGTCAAATCTTAATGAACAGACAGCAGTTTACAGCCGCAAATCGCACTGTAATTAGAATAACCTTTAATGGTCTTCAGACAGAGCGTGAACACAACAACGGAACCGTTTGAAAGTCGAAATATGTAATGTTTCTATAGCAACCGGGACTTTTTACAGCAGCTGCAGTGACTCGCTGACTTTACCAATTGGCGATTGGCTCTTTTAATCAGAAGGCGGGGCTTCCTTTGATCGAGCGGTCATATTGAGCGTTGCATTTTTCCCCATTCAAAACTATACGAGTGACACGTCTTGGGTATTCTATAGTCTTTGTTTATATCCCAGTCTCTATAAGGAACCACACATGAAAACTCGCAACAGTGCTCTTTTGCACTGTATAACGTGACATACAGTAGATGTCCATTATGTTCCGTTCACACAGCATGGCTTCACTGGAAAACGGTGTGAGTCCTAAAAATGTACTGTGCGAGCTCGGTTATAGAGTGCGGCTGTAAATCCAATAAATAACTGAAATGTGTGTGTATATGTATCGTATTCATATTTTTCCTGTTTTGTCTACTTACAATGTATGATTTATATAATTAAATGATTCAACCTATTATTGAATCCAATATTATAATTTATGCAAATATAGCCTAGTTTTTTTTTATTATTATTGGAAACCTTTTTTAAATTCAGACAGAATTCCAAAGTTGTTCTGACCTCCAGTGAGCACTTGCTTAAATTGTTGTCACCAAGGTAGACCTGCCGGTAAACATAGTATGGTGAACTAAAGATCACCGCCACAATCCAAACTCCCACACTGACCACACGAGCAGCACATAACGTCCGTCGTTCTCTGGTGAACACTGGACGCCAGATGCAGAGCACTCGATCCACACTGATGACAGCCAGAAGGAAAACACTGCAGAACATGTTGGCGTACTTGAAGAAACCATTGAATTTGCAGAGAAAAACTCCAAAAGGCCAGTAGTCATAGAAAAGTTTTTTGAGGAGAGAAGTTACGCGGGTAAAGCAGAAGATCAGGTCTGCTACAGCGAGATTGACCAGCCATACATTAGTGACGTTGGGCTTCAGACGCATGGCAGCCACCCAGATGACCAAAGAGTTCCCAGTAATGCCGAAGATAATGGTAATGGTGTAGAGGACAATGGTAATGTTATCCATAATGGCATCAATGTCCACTGTATAGTGGGTTAAGACATCTGAGTGGGAGTGCATGAGAAGAGTTGTATTGGAGGCCATTCTGAGAGACAAATAAAAGTTATATATAGTATTTCTGTTCAAATTAAGCATTTTAACTGATTCACAGATGAAATGATTAGCCAGGCCAAAGTCACCGGTTCAATTCCCAGGGAATGCATGTACATGTGAAATTATATCTGTAATGTGTAAAGTATGTTTAAAGGGGTCATATGACGTTGCTAAAAAGAACATTATTTTGTGTATTTGGTGTAAGGAAATGTGTTTATGCGGTTAAAGGTTAAAAAAACACATTATTTTCCACATACTGTACATTATTGTTTCTCCTCTATCCCCCGCCTTTCTGAAACGCGTCGATTTTTACAAAGCTCATAGTTCTGAAAAGCGAGGTGTGCTCTGATTGGTCAGCTATCCAGTGAGTTGTGATTGGCCGAATACCTCAAGCGTGTGACGGAAATGTTACGCCCCGTTGGTATTAAAGGCTGGTGCGACTAGACAAAGCCAATAAAACCCATTATAAACGAGGCATTTGTTGCATGCAGTGGGGACATAATTACTGATTATAATGACTTATACTGTCTTTTTACACGTTGCTTTGCATCGCGCCGCGTAAACATAAAACCATGTCTGCATTTGTGATCGGAGAAACGACAAACAACAAGTGCTACTCTACACTGCTCAACACTCGCGTTTGAATCATCAGTGGCAAATCATTTAAATATGAAAGCGTACTGACAGGCTGTGAGTCAGCATTATTTGTCAGAACACCGGCATTGTAGGCTATGCTCTCCCAGGAAACAGTCCTCTGCTCACATCTGAATAGTTGAAATGGTTGAACTGTTTTGGAACAGTGTTGTGAATACAACTTAACCACTGATTTCTAGTTGTGTCCTCTTTTGGAAGGCCAAACAAAGTAGTTTTGCTTTCACAATGAAACACACAGTGTCTCCACGACATGGCGGTGGCAACAATACTACAGCGAGAATCAAAGTTTCTTTGCGTGAACATTTGGGCGGTGTTATGCAAATCTTCCCACACAGTGACGTAGACATGTGGGGCGTTTTTAAACGAGGCCTTTTAGGAGGGCGTGGACGAGTCTTAACTTTTATAAAGAATATCTCTTTGTGTTTGAGACTTTAGTCTTTGCAACTTTAGGGATCTTATCTATTCACAAACAGCTTGTAACACTCCAAAGAGAAAGGAAAACTTGAAATCGCATCATACGACCCCTTTAAATAATTCCCAAGAACTACAAGAAGTGAGTAAATATGAGTACAAGAATATGAGTATCTACAAGTATTTCCACTTATTCACCCAATACCTTTTCCTTGTGTATTTATGGGGTGGTTATTAAAATATTATTAAGTACAGTTGAGATTATAGTTTAAATATTTATATTTATTTAGCTTAAACTAGCCATATTGGGCTCTCACATGAAAGAAGCCACCCAGCTCTTCCTCAGAGTCTGTTTCAAAATATCTGTCTGGAAAAAATGGGGGGGAAAAGATAACGTGGAAGGATATCCGTATTTTTAAGAGATTCTGAAACATCTTCATGCACCTGATTCATGCATTTGTGAAAAAGCATCTCAGATAACATATAAAATGTACAATCTTGATGTGTTCCTCTTAATGTTAGCTAAGAGAAAATATCTTTCTGCTACACTGCCATTTAGTGAGCAATTCATCATAAGTGACATTGCATGCTCATATTTGAGCGACAGCATATAGTAAGATAAATATGAGTTGTCTGGCAACTAAGAGGTTTCAGCATATAAAACTGGTTTAAAGCCAAGCTAATGTGAGTTATATATTTTGAGTGAGTTAGAGCTGAATCATGAGGTCACAATATCTTACTTTAGTATCCCGTTACATGTAGCATTTACTCACACTAAATATGTTGTGCAATTCTGGCAAGAAAATAGTGAATCGAAAGTACTTAATCCCACGTTGTAAAATCCAATGATAATAAAAACTGTTGCTTTGCATCAGAGTTAGTTGTGTTTCTCCTTTCATGTTAAAACAGAAAGCAGTAGTACATACGAATAAGAAAAATGCATACAAGGCATGACAATTCAAGGCAGAGATAGGCCATTTAAAAGCTTATGTTTGAAAAATCTCATTAAATGTATAGTATATAAAATACAAAAATGCAATAAAATTATCGCACAGCATAGATTACATTGGAAAATTTTAGTAAAAAAAAAATTTACTAACTAACTTTAGTTAATTAAAGTTAGTTAATTAAACTAATTAACAACTGGATATTTAATTGATGTGGGTGTTCTTACCTCGGTGAAAGTTTGCTTGAAAAACTAGTTAGCGCAATCAGTGTTTGAGGAAACACCACTGCACAGTAATTTGTGAATATGTCCAGCAGAGACTGAGTATGAATGTTAGGTCATGTTCAGCGTGCAGGCAAATAAATAAGTGACGGGTTCATTGACATCACTTCCAGCTGTTCTTCTTCTCTCTGAACCATTTTCTCCCCTTTTTTCGTAACGTGATCATTAAGTGTCTTCTGACAAAGAGAAGACACACAGGAAGAGGGAGGAGACAGATGAACAAACACAGAAACATAAATACATAGTGTGTTTACTCTATTATGCCTCTGAAGGAATTTAAGGGGAAATTTGCTTAAAAAAAAAATCTCACCCTCAGGCCATCCAGGATGTATCTGAATTTGTTTCTTCTTTGGAAAAGATCTGGATAAATTTAGCATTAAAATCACTTGCTCACCCATGAATCATCTGCAGTGAATGGGTGCCGTCAGAATGAGAGTCCAAACAGCTGAGAAAAAACACAACACAAATCCAGTCCATCGATTAACATCTTGTGAACAAAAAAAAAGTGTTTTGTATGAAAGAAAAGCATCATTAAAGCGTTTTAACTTTAAACTGTGGAATAAACCAAAATACCAGTCCATAATCCATAATAACATTGTCTTCAGTGAAAAAGTCCATCGCCTGTTGTCCTGTATCAAAACCCAAAACCCTCTCCTGATTCAAACGAGACAACTTTTTCACTGGAGAAAGCAATACTATGGATAGAGAACCCGTATTTTAGCCAGAAACAACAGTCTGAAGTGAAAAACGTCTTAATGATTAACTTATTACAAACACACAGATTGTGGATTACTTACATTACTTGTGAATTTTCATCACAATATCCATAGGATATTCCATTGGATCTAAAGTATCCATTAGTGAGCAAGTAATGATACATTTCTCCAAATCTGTTCCGATGAAGAAAAAAACTCATCTACATCTTGGATGGCCTGAGGGTGAGTAAATTTTCAGTGGTGAAAATGTTTGGGTGGACTGTACCTTTAAAGCATATGATGTATATAATTATATTCCTGTCGATAAAGCATACATTGTGACTGTACATCAAAACATCATTTTCTTTTCTGAATTTTGAAAGTAAAGAATGAATAATATGCTAATACTGATAGTAATACTAATAATAATGATTGTTACAAGTGTGCATAATTTTTCATATGTAAGCACTGTATTTAACAGTATCTATTCAAGGTCTTGTGGTATATTTAGCATACACCAATATTTGCATATAATTTCCATGTCTGGTTCTCTTTGTCAGTGTGCCTTTTTTTGTTTTGTTTTTGCTTACATCCTGATACAAATTCCCCATGGATTTTGTTTTCAATCAGTTAAAATAAAAATGAAGTGGTTTCCAACCTCATATCAGATATACACCGATCAGGCATAACATTATGACTACTTACCTAATATTGTGTTGGTCTCCCTTTTGCTGCCAAAACAGCCCTGACCCGTTGAGGTGGTACGTGTCAAAGTAACATCCACATGGATGGCAGGACCCAAGGTTTCCCAGCAGAACATTGCACAAAGCTTCACACTGCCTCCGCCGGCTTGCCTTCTTCCCATAGTGCATCCTGGTGCCATGTGTTCCACAGGTAAGCGACACACACGCACCCGGAAAAACCCACGTTGTAAAAGAAAATGTGATTCATCAGACCAGGCCACCTTCTTCCATTGCACTGTGGTCCAGTTCTGATGCTCACATGCCCACTGTTGGCGCTTTCGGTGATGGACAGGGGTCAGCATGGGCACCCTGACTGGTCTGCGGCTATGCAGCCCATACACAACAAACTGTGATGCACTGTGTATTCTGACACCTTTCCATCAGAACCAGCATTAACTTCCTGATGAGTTTGAGCTACAGTAGCTTGTCTGTTGGATCGGACCACACAGGCCAGCCTTCACTCCCCAAGTGCATCAATGAGCCTTGACTGCCCATGATCCTGTCACCAGTTCACCACTGTTCCTTCCTTGGACCACTTTTGATAGATACTGACCACTAGAAACCGGGAACACCAAAATGTTCACTTGCTGCCTAATATATCCCACCCACTAATAGGTGCTTAAACAGGCACACTGAAAAACGATTGTGATGTTTTGTTGGTAAGCTTTGTTTTTGGTGAAAGTGGTTTCATCTTTTTAACTCATTTAAAATGAGTCTGTGCTACCACCTAATGCTGAGATACAGTATGACAGAACAACAAATGCCCACTGTTGGCGCTTTCGGTGATGGACAGGGGTCAGCATGGGCACCCTGACTGGTCTGCGGCTATGCAGCCCATACACAACAAACTGTGATGCACTGTGTATTCTGACACCTTTCCATCAGAACCAGCATTAACTTCCTGATGAGTTTGAGCTACAGTAGCTTGTCTGTTGGATCGGACCACACAGGCCAGCCTTCACTCCCCAAGTGCATCAATGAGCCTTGACTGCCCATGATCCTGTCACCAGTTCACCACTGTTCCTTCCTTGGACCACTTTTGATAGATACTGACCACTAGAAACCGGGAACACCAAAATGTTCACTTGCTGCCTAATATATCCCACCCACTAATAGGTGCTTAAACAGGCACACTGAAAAACGATTGTGATGTTTTGTTGGTAAGCTTTGTTTTTGGTGAAAGTGGTTTCATCTTTTTAACTCATTTAAAATGAGTCTGTGCTACCACCTAATGCTGAGATACAGTATGACAGAACAACAACAAAAATGTTGATGTTGAATGTTGATATGTTGAAGTAAAAATACAGCAACAAGTTTATAAGCAGGAAAGCATATACATATACGTTATATAGCATGTGAACATTGTGAATACTTTACTTGTGAATACTTAAATGTACATTACACAGCTCTATGGAATACTTGATTCTACTTGAATCAATTACTATCTTTAAAGGCCATTAAAATGAGCCAGAAATCTCCACCTCATTAGCACTTACAAATACCAGTTTTATTGCTATTTATATTCTGAAGGTTTTTACAGGGGGTTTGTTTGTATATCATTCACCTGATTTATATATTTTATTTGACAGTATTTTCTGATTTATAGAGTGATAAAAAAATATATACAATATATATATAAAATATATATATTGTATATATATATATATACATATAAAAGATATATACAAAATCCCCAATGTGAAAACTTACATAAATCTGATATATCAACAAAAAGAAAAAAGAATTCTGAACCTAACTTTATCCAATGTTCAGATTTCTGTTATATAAAAATGTATGCAAACTTGCACATACTTAATTAGATCATTTTTATACTTCGACGTAATATTTGAGAAAACTTGTAATGCAGAACCATGCAAATACATGTAATGTGCTTAATCAACTGCGGAAGTGTGGTGAAATCCTTAGTATTTTTTTACACTATTCACCTGTGGTGTCTTGCTTTAAAAGGCCTCAGATTGCACACCAGATTAGGTATATTTACACAAAATTCCTTCCGAAACACATTTGACTTTAAGAAGAAATGTATTTTGTAATAGTTTTCTTTTTTTACTTAACTGCTGATGAAACTCCAGTGTTTCCAGTGTTCCTCTTTTATTTCATTTGTTAAGTTGTGAAGTGAATGTCTGACAGCTCCGCATCAGGTAAAGGTTTCTGGTTATTTATGATTATAAGTATAAGGGTAAAGGATGAGAAAAATATAGGTAAATGTATACATACATTTTAAAATATATGTATATCAAAGTATATTGCAGAAAATATTTTGTATTTACCCAAAATTTTAAGATTGGAAATGTATTTTTATGCCCCTTGAACTACATTTTGCATTTATTTATTGCTGTATGGGTCTGGTGGACACATGCACTAATGTGTTTACTCTCTTCTCAATTGTAAGATGTTCCCCTGCCTATCTTGAGCTCAAATGTTCAGGTGATGGAAGTTCTAGAGGGCACCAGCTTGACACTGACCTGCTCCACTGTGATCTCATGTCCCTCAATCCAACCTCAGATGCAGTGGAACCCACAGCTAGGAGAACAGCTCACACCAGCCCTACAGGTGAAATGTAGCATGAGGCAAATCTTGATGTTTGTAAACTACACAGTTCTGTATCCTGAAATGTAATAAAATCCTTGTATTTCTCTTAAGGAGGATGAATTTGGGCAGACACTGTTGGTCTCCTCTCAGATGTTCAATGCGACTCCTCCAATTGACCGCCTGAAAATCTCCTGCTCTCTTTTCTACTCTCAGGGGACCAAAAGACCAGCTGAAAGCAGCGTTACCCTTAGAGTGTTGTGTATGTGAAACAGAGAAAGAAAGCAATCATAAAGCATAAAATCAATTATTTCTATTTATGAGTGGATGTTATTATGAGTACTGTGCTGTATTACTCACAAACAAAAATGCAGTGTGTTTTTAACATTTTGACAAATGGTGGGGTCCAAAAGTACATAGAGTAAGCTACAGCTTTTTAGATTCATTTTATTTAATTCAGTTAAATTTAATAAAAATCATATTTTTATTACAAATTATTACCAGAATAGCTATTGGAATTAACTTGAATATCAGAATGTCTTAGTGATTTGTCTCTTCCTTGCTTTTTGTGTTTGTGTAAAACCTGATGATGATATTCAGCATGATTCGAGAATGATCCAAAGAAAATCTGCTGGACTTTTGGACCCCATTGTATGAAAGTGTCTAAGCAAGTATTATGTAAAGGAAACTGGTCAAACTTCTTTTTCAGATGCTCCCAGAAACACCTTAGCCCTGGTCAGTCCATCGGATCCAGTGTCTGAAGGCAGTGTGGTGGTGCTGAGCTGTCAAAGTGATGCCAACCCTGCAGTTCAGCGCTATGAGTGGTACAAAGACAGTGGATCTGGAAAGCTAGAGTTACAGAATCAAGGACAGACTCTAACACTGATAGCCAGGAGTACTGTTCAGGGTCTGTATGTCTGCAAGGTCTACAACAACCACGGGACTGACCGATCGAGGCCTGTCGCTGTGGACATAAATAGTAAATTAATTTTCTTACATTTTTATTTAAAATTAGAAATTTTATTTCTGTTAGCAGAAACTTTACTAAGTTAACTTTACACTTTCTTGCTAGCTCTTTTCAACAAGAAACTTTTTTCATTGAGTAGTAGTGTAGCGTGATAAAACTGAGAAATCTGAAGTAATAATTAAATATACTTAACATAGTATGTACAATCTCTTTCTCGTTCAAAGAATGGGAAGTCCAGTGCATTTAAGCTGTTAAAATGATTCACGATGATTCATTTGAGTCCTTGCAAAGATTGTAGCGTGTCTTCCGTTTTCTTATATATATATACAGTGGGTACGGAAAGTATTCAGACCCCCTTAAATTTTTCACTCTTTGTTATATTGCAGCCATTTGCTAAAATCATTTAAGTTAATTTTTTTCCCTCATTAATGTACACACAGCACCCCAAATATGTTTTTTTGCTAGATAATAGCTTCAATTAATTGCTTTTTATTAGTAAGCAATAGCTGTAAACAAAAAAAACTTGGCACAATATCAAACACATGACACAACATGTCAAACCATAACGTGAGCAATGGAGAATTCCAGTGAGTACACTCTTAAAAATAAAGGCACTTCACGATGGCATAGAAGAACCTTTTTGTCTAAATGGTTCCATAAAGAACCTTTAACATCTGAAGAACCTTTCTGTTTCACAAAAGTTTCTTTGTGGCGAAAGAAGGTTCTTCAGATTATAAAAAGGTAAGAAAGAGATGGTTCTTTAAAGAACCTTTGACTGAATGGTTCTTTGTGGAACCAAAAATGGTTCTTCTATGGCATCGCTTGAAGAAACTTTTGAAGCACCTATATATGCAACGGAAAATAATGATTACTGTGTCAACACTCATGTTTATTCAACTCAAGGGGTAAGACATTTTTTGTTTGCTTACGCCCCTTGACATTAAATCAAAACTTTTTTGTTTTCTTGTTTACATGTCCAGGAGCATGTACACAAGCAATTAAATCAGAAACTACTTCAAAACCACATCAAAATACATTTGTTAAGAGTATCAGTGGGCATTTAGTTGATGTGTAAACTTGCTAAGCTTCAGAATGTTCATTCTCAGACCAACTGAAATGTGGAAAGCAATGTGTTTTATGTGAACGAGTTATGTATCTTCTTGGGTGTTCTGGTATGCAAGTAAATTTCATAATATGTGTCTGTGTGTCATAATATAGTGACGTGAAATGAGCTACAGCTTTTTCCTACTGTTTCTGTCTGATTCAGGTTGCCAGTGCTCCATTGTATCGTACATTGTATGTGGACTTCTGACTCTTTTCTTAATTCTTATTACTGCAGTGGATTTGGTCAAATACAAAAGGTGGGTTTTGAGAAGTGATTACAAACAGCAAGATGTTTGGCATCCATAATGTGAAGTTCAGCCTGTTTTATATACATAAAAGACAGCTGCAATGTACAGACATGTATTTCCTTCAAACACAACGTTTTAATTGCTACTTAATTTATATGCCCATTATCATTTTTCTTATTATTTTTTCAGCCTGTTAAAAAGACTTCAAGTAA
>NW_015505447.1:1506287-1507764 GCF_001515645.1 Sinocyclocheilus grahami | reverse complement strand
TCTTAGCTTTCATTGAGCTCATGAAAAGGACAGGGAAATTAGAATATAGCCACACCGCCAAATGTAACTTTGCAAACATGCCAATAAAGTTGAAGTTAAAGGTTTGTCTATGGTTTTCTCTTTGACTTAAGAGGTCCTGACTGAAATAGAATATCATAGCACAAACTTTGCTTTCAGGCAAATTCGTAGAGCACAAACTAGGGTGTGCAAGATTTATTATCTAAATTCACCAGATGCTAGGTATTTGTCATTTTCAAAGACCCTATAGTTGTATTTGTCTTTCGTACTGTTAGGCGTCTGAAAGTTTGCGAGGACCTATGACCTACGACAGCCTCCACAGGACCAGTGACTCAGTGTACAATGTAATACAGGTCAGTGTTCTCATATACATTTTTGCCCTGTTCATATTACATATGAAGTCAATATGCAGAAATACCTTTCCAAAAATGTAGCATTGAAGGTTGTTTTGTTAAACTACACACAGAAAAACAACATTCTTCTATTTGAACTTGCTTGTGCATCTTGGCATGCAAGTGAACTTTGAAAGATGCATTGAACAGAGTTGTATTTCTTATTTCTCTGGAAAACAGCAGTTCTATTCCATGTAAGTTGTATTTAGATACTATGGGGCTTTTGCCATGACATAAATCAATCAACCGTTAAATCGACTGGCTCAGTGGTTATCAAGTTCCTGAGACAGGAAGTAGATAATAATTATTTCTCAGAAAACAGGAGTTGTGCAAGCATATTCAACTCTGATAGGCTGATCACTATGCTCTGCTGACATGCTGCATGTGCAAACATTTTTGCTTTGGAGTGTGGTCTTGCAAGATAGAGGTGGAAAATTTGTCCTGATTTCATACGAATTGTGATGACACAAGCTGCTGTGTCACAGTTCCAAGATGCCAAAATGTCATCATTTGTCATATCCTGTTGCTATTTTAACTTTTGCCCTCAAATATATACTAAAATGTCCTTGCAGCAAACATAACATAGCATGCATATTTGCATTTGCACTGCATGTTATTAAAAATGTATAAGAGTGTTTTATAATGAGTGATGTGTGTATATGATGTATCCTTCTCTTTGCTGCAGACAAGGGCCAGCAAAACTGAAGACGACTATGAAAACAGAAACTATGGTAAACTTCAGCCCAAGTAGGAGTTGTGGCCTAGAAGTTAGCTAAATACAAAATACTGTGGTGCTCAGGTTGAAGACGCAGGTTCCAATCTCCTGGAAGGGCCTGCATGTCTCATGCCATTTTCCCCAGTTTTTTTGTTTCATATCTCTAAATGACAATAGTCCAAATAATTAATCAAATCAAAATGACAGAACTGGTATCATCTGAATTGCGTGGTCAGTACGATTTTTTTTCTGAGAAATTAATTCTTTTATTCAACAAGGGTGCATTACATTGATCAAAAGTGACGAGGACATTTATAATTTTACAAAAGATTTCTATTTCAAATAAATGCTG
>NW_015505447.1:1499973-1505928 GCF_001515645.1 Sinocyclocheilus grahami | reverse complement strand
TATAATTTTACAAAAGATTTCTATTTCAAATAAATGCTGTTCTTTAAAAAAAAAACTATTTTCAACACTGATAATAACTGATAATAAGAAATTGTTAAGAAATGTATAATAATAAGAATAATAAACAACAACAAAAATACTAAGAAATGTTATTCATCACCAAATCAGCATGTTAGAATGATTTCTGTAAGAAATCTGAAGACTGGCGTAATGACTGCTGAAAATTCCGCTTAGTTATCACAGGAATAAATTTCATTATTAAATAATTAATTATTTAATAATATTATACAGTCATAATATTTCACAATTGTTAGAAAACACTCTCTGTCTTTCTGTTGATTCCAGACATGCTAACAATATTGCTGTTTTGTCATTTTGATCAAATAAATGCAGTATTAGCATAAGAGACTTCTTTCAAAAACATTTTAAAATCTTGCCAACCCCTAAACCTTTTAACAATAGTGTATAATATCCACACAAGCTTTTCATCTACATGTTAAATCATAGAAATAGAAAAAAAAATTCTATCTGAGCAGACAGGGAGGGTTGTAACACTTTCCAACACATTTGCCACAATTGTGCACACACACACACACACAAACTGTTACAGACATTGAAAGTGGGTTACAAAATTCCCTGGGTTAGTACAGAAGCATCTATCTTCTTCTTTTGCCACCACAATATTGTCCCTGGTATTTGTGTATCATGTATGTTTATGTATTTTACGTGGGTTGAAGATTTGTGAAAATGAATGAGATAAAGATGTTTCCTCTCACTCTCACTTTCAGTCACTCCTTTAATCACTCTCTCACTCCCTCTGGCCGTCTGTCTACAACATTCTTCACATTCTGTTAGTCATTGGCAAGCGGATCAGAGGTGTGACGAAAACGGAAATCACACTCCCCTCCCCTGTCAGCTCTTTGTGATGATGTCAGTGTGTTTGTGCATCACAAGAAAGTCATTATTTTACAGACAGTGGCAGGCGAATTGCACTTAAGAGGCTGTCTTTGTATATTTCCATCTACAAGAATTATAGATGATTAATATGGTAATCTTTTGACACAAGGCATGAGAGGACGAAATAGAAATCACATGCATCATCTTAAGAAAGAGTTTTTCAAGAGCACATTTCAAAGACATTAAAAATATTTTAAGGGGAAGAAAATTCATTCTTAACCAATTTGCTTTGTTAATGTATTTCTTTTATTTTTACTGAGCTTGCTGTACAGCTCTTTGAAATAACATCATAGTTCACCAGCCAATCAGAATCAAGCATTCATATATGCTGTGGTAGCATATAAACACCTGGAAACTATTAACTAGTGGGCTGGGAGGTTTTTCATATTCATACACATAAAAGAAGGAAAATATATAAACTTATGCTGACACCTCTGAATCACAGCTTTTTAGAACACAAACGTCTATTCTTGGAAATAAAAAAAGAAATGGAAGTGTAACACTTTTAGAAGACACAAAACAGTGAATGGGTTTAGGGTCATGGAACAATAACAATGGTGCACACGCTACAGGAAAAGTCTTGTGATGATGTCACAGATGACCAGAGCCTGGTTCAGACTCATTGATGATGACAGATGCTTGGATCATGCTCGAAAAATGTGCGTGTGAGAGCAAGTCTGTCTCTGTGAGGCCGTAGTGAGACATGCAGTCATAGTAGACTGCTATGACTAAAACTACCCTGTCCGGGCATGTTGGCCTACAATCACTCAAAATAAATTAGAATAAGTAGCTGGACATTTTGGTCATTCACTGTTTTCGCAATTTCACTTTGCTCAACTGGAAATAATGTAGTTTTGCCAAACATAACAGTGGTAAACCACAAAAGTGATTAGGGTCAGTAAAGACTGTGCGTTATGAAATCCACCGCCTTGTGATTTGTTTTGGGATTCCCCATTATTCACAGATCTAGGACTTTTTGGACTGTAATTTTAACCCTTCCTTCTGGCCCAGCGCCTGAGAAACACATCCTGGTGGGAATTATATGCTTTTACCTCCGTATAATATTTCCTTGTTCATAAGAATAGAACAAAACTGAGACAAAAAAAAACATTTATGGCTGTAACACAGTATCCTGGTCTAGTGACCAAAAATATAATACCTTATGATCTTCCAGTGAAACAACCTATTTTCTCATGGTGATGTAACCAACGCATTAAAATATGCTTCAATCCAGTAAACAAATGATGGATTCTTCTTTGATACACGTCTTTTTTTTTTACACATACACACATATACATATATATATATATGCCATTATAATAAAATTACTGAACCTAAACATAGGAGCCTGATAAAAATGCTAATTTTAGAAGAAACTATCAGATGGCACTTAGAGGCTTTTGCACCTGAACGCTTCATATATATAGCCTAAATATATTTATACAGTATATCACTTAAGCACAAGTTGGAAAAACTGAAAGAGGTAAAAAGAGTTCATCAGATGGCATCAGATTCAATGATCAGTTGATTAATAGAGGAAAGGATGTTGTTTCTGCTTGATCATGCATTACCTTTAGGAATTTAAACACCTCAAAGAATCCACCCACTTGGGCTAAATGTGGCTTGTCTTCTGGTGTAAACGCATCCCAATATGAAACAATGAGCTGCTGCCTACTGAGCATTAACAATCCACCTCCCCGCCCCAGCGCTATGAAAAGGCTGCTGTGTCAAAAAATATGATGCAACTTCCGACGCTGCAGACTAATGGAAGAATGGTTCGCTTGGACAAAGCATGTACTTCTAAACATTCAATGAGGTGCATGACTCCAGCAAAAGATTAGAATTCCCTGTGGTGAGTATACATTTTTCCCACTTTTTTTTGGGAAGGGCACTAAGGTGTGTTCTCCATCCATTGACTTTCCACTTGTTGCATCGGAGAAGATGAGATCATCATCATGAGATCAACCAAATCCATTACTACTTTATCACAATGGCCCATTACTGGACATTTTCCCAAGCGCTAGAAATGAATCACGGCTCACTGTGTAGCCTATAGATCAGATTCCCCATTATTCACAGATCTAGGACTTTTTGGACTGTAATTTTAACCCTTCCTTCTGGCCCAGCGCCTGAGAAACACATCCTGGTGGGAATTATATGCTTTTACCTCCGTATAATATTTCCTTGTTCATAAGAATAGAACAAAACTGAGACAAAAAAAAACATTTATGGCTGTAACACAGTATCCTGGTCTAGTGACCAAAAATATAATACCTTATGATCTTCCAGTGAAACAACCTATTTTCTCATGGTGATGTAACCAACGCATTAAAATATGCTTCAATCCAGTAAACAAATGATGGATTCTTCTTTGATACACGTCTTTTTTTTTTACACATACACACATATACATATATATATATATGCCATTATAATAAAATTACTGAACCTAAACATAGGAGCCTGATAAAAATGCTAATTTTAGAAGAAACTATCAGATGGCACTTAGAGGCTTTTGCACCTGAACGCTTCATATATATAGCCTAAATATATTTATACAGTATATCACTTAAGCACAAGTTGGAAAAACTGAAAGAGGTAAAAAGAGTTCATCAGATGGCATCAGATTCAATGATCAGTTGATTAATAGAGGAAAGGATGTTGTTTCTGCTTGATCATGCATTACCTTTAGGAATTTAAACACCTCAAAGAATCCACCCACTTGGGCTAAATGTGGCTTGTCTTCTGGTGTAAACGCATCCCAATATGAAACAATGAGCTGCTGCCTACTGAGCATTAACAATCCACCTCCCCGCCCCAGCGCTATGAAAAGGCTGCTGTGTCAAAAAATATGATGCAACTTCCGACGCTGCAGACTAATGGAAGAATGGTTCGCTTGGACAAAGCATGTACTTCTAAACATTCAATGAGGTGCATGACTCCAGCAAAAGATTAGAATTCCCTGTGGTGAGTATACATTTTTCCCACTTTTTTTTGGGAAGGGCACTAAGGTGTGTTCTCCATCCATTGACTTTCCACCTGTTGCATCGGAGAAGATGAGATCATCATCATGAGATCAACCAAATCCATTACTACTTTATCACAATGGCCCATTACTGGACATTTTCCCAAGCGCTAGAAATGAATCACGGCTGACTGTGTAGCCTATAGATCAGTTCTACAATGATGTCACACAACATTAAAAATAAATATATAAATAGATTTAAAAAATACAGAGGGCAGTGAAAATACTAATAATGGATATTTATACTTATACGGTAGGGCTTTCACACTGCGCTAAACCACGAGTTATCATCGTTCTAAACCCTTATTGTTAACCCTGGGTTGAAGAGCATTTCACTCTATTAGTAAATATTATTATTTCCACTGCCTTCTGTATTTTTTATTTGATTTGATTTATTTTTATGTTGTGTGACGTTGACCGTGCGGATGCATCACAGCAAAAGAGCAAATGTTTTTAGTAAATGATGGTATTGTAGAAATGATCTATACACAGTCAGCCATGACTCATTTATAGTGCATGGGAAAATGTCCAATAATGTATCAAATGTTAAAATGTAACGACTATATGTTTAGCAACAGTCACTCGAGAGCGAGCCTCGTACTCACCTGTTCGGACGGTCACGGAAACACTGCGCGTTGTATAAATAGTTGTATAGCCTAATTGAGGGGAAAATGTCGAATGGTGGCGGAAAACGCGTCATTTGGAGTGAAGAGACTGCTGAAATGTTACCCTTTTTAGCCCGAAAAGCCCATTCAGGGGGGAAAAAAACCTTGTGTACAGGTAGCAATGTGACACGAAAATGAGCAACGCTAGAGCCGTTATGTAAACAGACGTGCTGCGTTCTTCCTATCCGTGACACACCGCAAATATGCAAATAAAACGCTAAACCTCAGTTTATGAATATTCAACATGCATCACAGCAAAAGAGCAAATGTTTTTAGTAAATGATGGTATTGTAGAAATGATCTATACACAGTCAGCCATGACTCATTTATAGTGCATGGGAAAATGTCCAATAATGTATCAAATGTTAAAATGTAACGACTATATGTTTAGCAACAGTCACTCGAGAGCGAGCCTCGTACTCACCTGTTCGGACGGTCACGGAAACACCGCGCGTTGTATAAATAGTTGTATAGCCTAATTGTTTCGACATTTGGGGGGAAAATGTCGAATGGTGGCGGAAAACGCGTCATTTGGAGTGAAGAGACTGCTGAAATGTTACCCTTTTTAGCCCGAAAAGCCCATTCAGGGGGAAAAAAAACCTTGTGTACAGGTAGCAATGTGACACGAAAATGAGCAACGCTAGAGCCGTTATGTAAACAGACGTGCTGCGTTCTTCCTATCCGTGACACACCGCAAATATGCAAATAAAACGCTAAACCTCAGTTTATGAATATTCAAGATTCAGTGTCACCTGACTCCACCTTTCCCCTCATCGTCTTGATGACTTGCGTTGAGCTCTTCACCTTCATCACAGCCCGTCCCACTAATATGCCACAAGGAAAAAAGGGTCTGCAGATGCTGTATCAAGATATGCGTACGCTGCTGAAATTAGTATCACAAGAAAGGCATGGGGTAAATACCAGTTCTTTATGGAAATGCTTTTCTAATTCATTTTAGGATAAATTTCAGAATAACACATGTTTACATTTTGCTCAATAAGCTTATTGTTTGTCTAAAAAAATCCTTGACATTTTTCAGAATGAGATGAAAGACTTTGAACAATCACTCACATCCCTGCCCTCACTGAACTACAAAACAGAAGACCTGAAATCACTCGAGGTAGAACATCCACATCTCTGCCTGTTTTTTTTTCCATGTCTGTTTCAAGCATCTAGACTTTCTTTTTGATCGAACATTTTTATGAATAACATCCTAAATTAAGACCAGACATTCATACAAGCGCCACAAGTATAGTATAGATAGATAGATAGATAGATAGATAGATAGATAGATAGATAGATAGATAG